>NC_035434.2:153911034-154211034 GCF_002127325.2 Helianthus annuus | reverse complement strand
TTATTTGTCTGATCCAATCGTGGTATAAACCAGTCCTTTTGAATAATCATTCAAATTCTTCTCGGATTTTGTCTGTTTACGATAGCCATCATGAAAATTTCCCTCATTTTCATCATGTGATGCAGACTTACCTTTGTTTGACTCATCTTTCAAAAGGCTTTCAACAACCTTACTTACCACCTCTGAATCATTAGCTTCATCAGATTTGGAGTAAGTCACATCGATACTTTCAGGTATTTGGTCAACTATGTTCAAACCTTGTGCCACCTTTTCCTCATCATAAAAAGTATAATTGTTTCTCAATGGTGGTGGAACCTAATGAAACTCTGAACCAATACCTTTAATATTCTTGTTAGTATCTTTATCATCTGGTGTGATGTTGAAAATGCGTTCGAGAATGTACGAAGAGTTATAATAACTTTGAAGTTTGGTAACAACCTTTTCTTTTTCAGCCAGAACTTGTTTGAGATTAGCAACTTCATCAACACACTTGTTTAATTCAAGTTGCTTTTCTTTAAACTTTCTCTCATACAGTTCTTTGGTTGTTAAAGTTGCAGACAATCTTTCATCAAAACTTTTAACTTGTTTCTTCAAAGTATCATAAGCCTCTTGTACTCTCTGACTCGACCACTTCAAATTATCATACTCTTTTTGAAAATCTTGAAACTTATTATCTTTCTCAACACAACCAACACATTTAGCTGTACACTTTTCTTTCAAAATCTTATTTTCTTCTTCAAGATCATGACCTTTCTGTGTTAGCTTTTCAACCTTTAGTTTCAAAATTTCTTCTTTTTCAATCATTTCTTTACATTTTAGTTTGAAAACATTTTCAAGTTTGTTTGTTTCAATATCTTTTGTTTTAATTATGTCATCTTTTTCAATACAGGCTCTGCATGTTTCCATGCATTTCTTGCATTGTTCAGTCGGTTTTAAGATTTTAGAATCAAAATTTACCTCAGTGATTGGCACAACGGTGTTTTCAGCTGCCTCTATCTGTTTCAGCTGTTCCTTCTTCTCATCACCAGCACCTTCATCACTAGCAGACTTCAAATTCTCAATCTTTACCTCAGTCAAACTTTCAGTTTTCTTCGCTTTCTCAACTTCTTCTTTCTTCTCTTCTTCTTCTTCTTCCATCTTCTGTTCCTCTTCTACATCATTCTTTGCCATAATTTTCATTTCTTCAACCAGCTTTTTCAACTCTTCTTCTTTCCTTTTCTTCATTTCTACCACCTTTGGTAGACTTGCTTCACAAACTTCTTTTATTTTGTTCAACAAATCCGGCAAATATTCTTTATTAGATAGCCTTCTTGTGTTGAAAGTAGCCTGATTTGGAAACAAATTTGTTACTGCATCAAAATCCACCTTTGATGGGTCAACAACCGGATTACCCTGTGGATCCATGTAACATTCCAATTCGTCATTCCATCTTTTGGCTTTTTGGGCTTCTTTGAATGGTTCTCTGAATTTTTCAATTTCCCATCTCGCGTAATCTCTTCTCCACCATAAATCATGATCAACATTGGCTACAAATGCATATCCAACAACATCTTCTTCAGGAAGAACTTGACTCCAGTCGTAACCTTCATCGTCATGAATAACTACCAGAGCTCTTGATTTTTCTTCAGGCTGCTTCAATCTAGGAGGTTCAGATTTGTTCTAATGATAAATCGCTTTCTAGTAATAATCTTCTTTGAATGGATTTTCAGAATCATCAGCATAAGCATTTCGGCACTCACTTTTAAAATGACCTTTCTGTTTACACTTGAAACAAGTCACTTTTGTCTTGTCAAAGCCTAACTTGGTAGATGGTCCACCAATAGACTTTCTTCCTGTAATCTCCATGAAACGCTGAGCTCTTCGGACTGCACTGGCCATACACCACCTTATGTCGATCAGTTCCATCTCCTCAGGATCTATTTGATCGTAGTCTTCCTTCGTCAGATTGGTGTTGCCTATCTTGCCTGTCACAAGGCTCTCATACGATTCAAGCACAGATGCTAAGAATACTATCTGTTGTTTTGCTGACTCTTCACTGAAATTCTGACCATTCTTCAGATCCACTACGATATTACACTGAAATAAATTCTTTGAAGCAGATTGGCTTGAAGTTGTTGAAGAAGATCCATTGTGAAAACCACTTTGAGGAGTTTCATGATTCACATTATTTGAACTTTCTGCAGAAAATGATGTTCTTGGGGATCCAGCCTTTGGAAGTTCTCCTCTGTAATACAGCTCCAGGTTGTAAATCACTGAGATTTCTTGGGTATCACTTCAAGCGAAATCAAAACCAAAACTTCAAGCGGAATACTGACTTCAAGCGAAATAACCACTGATTTCAAGCGGAATTAACACTTGAAGCGGAATCTGATGAATATTTCAAGCGAGATAGCAAAGTCAAGCGGAATAACGTGCTAATTTCAAGCGGAATAGTAACTTGAAGCGAAATCACCCAAATTTTCAAGCGGAAACACTATTTCAAGCGAAATCAGCTAGATTTTTCAAGCGGAACCAATATGTTCGTTCAAGCGGAATCAGCTTTCTGTCCAATTTTTGTCATTTTTCATCAGTATTTCGGTCTCAAACTTTCAAGGCTTTGTTAGAATACTGTTTTGCATGTTCGGTGAAAAATTCATTCCATTTTGACCCTGAAATCTTGTCCAATTAGAAAAAGACGGTGTAGAAGACAGAGAACTGATGCAATTGAGCTAAACTCTTCCTCATGTGCTCTGATACCACTTGTAGGATAATTGTGTGACCTGACTGAGTCGATCAGAAGAGTTGTTTATCCGGATCAAAGGCGGAATCAATGAAACGGACGCTCAATTCAATTTAAATGTCTCTTATATTGATATGATACTGATTTACAACCTGGAGACAATCCGGCAGAGCTTCGCTACTCAGATCCGAACCTTACAAATGAAAACCAAGTGCACCTATTTATACTATGGCTGATTTCGCTTGAACTGACAAGTTCACTTTCAAGCGGAATCACATAATGTTGATTTCGCTTGAAATGGTCCTTGTGCAGTTTCAAGCGGAATCACCACCAATTTCCTGAAAATCCGTTTCTAGCAACTCGAGCACTGGTTATCCTATCCTATCTCATTCTATGACTTGATACAAGACGAAGTCAACAGACATAATGAACTAACAACTAGCTTCCCATTAGCTAGTACTATCGAGTGCGGATTATCTAACTCACTTGTTACTAAAGCAGGTATACTCTCAAACTCTAGAGATGCGAAATTTGCAACAGTATCTAGCAGCACAGATGCATAACGTTGGGTAGTATGGGGCGTACCGATACCCACGCTTGGATTCCTGGTGTGCTCCCCTAGCTCTGCTACTGAGCTTTTATCGTTGTGCCTGATTCTTCTTAGGGCAGTATTTCTGAAATGCTTCTTGCTCCCACAGTTAAGACAACCTCGGGCACGTTTTTTTTGTCACTCGCCCTGCCTTTGTCGTTGTCGTTGTTTTCTACGTGATTCTTGCTGCCATCTTGGCCTCCATTTCTATGTTCAGTGTCTTGCCTACAAGTTTCCTTAGGATGCCCCCTCTTACCACAGTTATCACATTTTCCATATTTACATCGCCCGACATGATAACGTAGACAATTGTCGCACTTAGGTAGGATACCCATGTAGTCTTTTCCCTTTTTGGCCTTCTTCTTGTTACTCGCCCGAGTAACCTTCTTGAAATTTGCGAGCTTTCTCTTGTTATCCCCAGATGACTCTACAGGAGCCTCATTTTTCTCTTCCGAAGCGGAAAATTCTCCTAGTCTAATTGCTTCTTCAGTAAGCGTCATGCTCATGTCAATAGCTTCGATGATTGTCGACTTAGATGTTGTTACCAGGCTTAGAATCTGAGGTGCAGTCCCCCGATGAAACGTTCGATCTTCCTAGATTCTGGTTCCACCAGACGCGAAGCAACTTGTGATAATTCGCCAAATCTCTGCACATATTCAGCTATCTTTGGACCTTCCATTCTCAAGTTCCATAGTTCAGTCTCCAACTTCTGGACTTCTGCCCTAGAGCAATATCTTTTACGCATCAGTTCTTTTAGTTCGTCCCACGTCAAAGCATTCGCAGCAGTCTCGCCCATTGCCTGAACATGAAAGTTCCACCATGACAAAAGAGCCCCATCTATAAATAGTCCAGCTACGTATGCGACCTGATGTTCTGGGGCACATTTGCTCAACCGTAAAACAGAATTCGTCTTCTCCACCCAACGCACAAAATTTTAGGCACCCCCAGTGCCGTCGAATTCTCGAGGTTTGTGGTTCAAGAACTGCTCGTAGGTATAGCCGCTGGGTGGGTTATTTCCTGAGGTACCTCCGCCGTGTTCTGAGCGAAGGGCCTCGAGTTGTGCGATGGCCTGTGAGATGCGCCCTTGTAGTTCCGACTCTGCCGTCGGCAAAGGGTTGTTGGTATCGGTGTTCCTTTGAATCGACATCTTCCTAGAAGAAGATTGGTTAGGTCAGGTCTTATTGTTCAGGGAGTGCATATTGTTGTTTAGAGGTAATTTTATATACACATAATAGGTTATCATACCAACCAATCAAGCAATAGCATAATAATAGCATAACCAAGTAATTTGGTAATTATGTTTGATGAGAGCATAGCAAGTAAGCACGTAGCATTATAATTAGTTATAGCACACACATATAGATCAATAATGTGCTTAATGAAGACATAGCGACTGAGCTTTCGTTGGTCATCAGTCACAAAGTATTGTCGCATGTTTAATAATGATTGGCTTCTCATTATTCCCTGACCACAATTGTATTGTCTTCCAAAATGTATCACATCAACAGGGACACAGGGTCACCCTACCCTTGTCCACTAAATATATTAGTGTATCAAAATTACGTAGTCAGACGTGGCCTTCAAAAGTCTCCACAATCCCGGCTTATCATTAGTGTCCTTACCCAAATGTAATGCATTCCGCATAATCCAGAAACCAACTATACTGGTGACCGAGGTGGAGGAGGAAAGAAAAGTAAACTGTTAACATGCGTGAATTCCTCCTCGAGCTTGTATATACGTCGAAGTAATTAACTGATCTGCCGCTTGAGCATCAAAAACCTGGGAAGGGTGTAATAGCAGCGGGCGAGAGTTCAGAAGGAATCTTTGATAAATGTGGGGGACCAAAGTGTACTGGCAATAAATAGACAGGGTGGAGGACGTGGTGTCAGCTCAAGCTCAAAAACTCTGCGACTTATATCCTCAACTGTAGCTGATGTTACAGGAGCACTCATTCCGTGTGTAGCCTCCATAATGTGAGGGATGGCAAGGGTCTAGATTTAGCATAGTGTATTATAGGAACCATCGAAATGGCTCGTCCAGCGATGTAGAGGTGAATGTAGCAAACGGTGCGGCCTGCGAGGTCGTAGAAAATGTTGCTGTAGCAAAAGGGATCGTTACGCGGGTGCCGACCTGGAGTACCTTTCCGGGGTGCGGGTAAGTCCCAAGATAAAGCGATAAACATGCCTAGCGCAATGGACGTCGGTCTCCATAGGGGAAAAGGAGCAATGTCAGCGGTTGTGGGTGCAAAATCAAACGTCTCAACCGATAAGGAGATCGTCAGGTGCAGGTACTGGGTCAGATATAAGGGGTGTAATGCCTGGTAAATCAAAAGAAACAGGGTCATGATCAAGTAAAGGTGCAGGTTCAGCAGGTGCAACATCAAGCTGACCCAAAAGGTGCAGAAGCTAGCTCAGAAGCAGGCTCTGGGTCGTGTAACGGTGTGGTGCCTTGAGCAGGTGATAGTGCAGCAGTCATGTCATCGTCGTCTGCGTCAGTAGTAGAAAGCTGTAATCCGGCTGTCTGTAAGGCTGCAAAGGTCACAGACTCAAAGGAGTCTGAAATCGAATGCATGCTAGAATCAGTGGATAGCTTGTTAACAGGGGTCTCAAAAAGTGAAATTAGTAACAACGTTCTCGTCTAACTTTCCATCATCATGGGTGTTATCAGAAGGGCTATCAATAACATGTCAATGTCATCATCAATTATTCGTTGAGTATCCAACCTTCGGAAGGAATGTCCACAGGAGGCGCATTGTCGAGGATCGGAGCCATGGAGTGTTCACCATCGGGATGATCAGTGATGAGGTGGTCATGGACTGAAACAAGAGTAATAGGAGGATTCTTGTCGGAGAAGCCATCAACTAGGGTAAGTCGTTGCCAAAATCCGATAGCGCGGATGGTTGCAAGTCGTCCTCTCCCTTGGTCAGCATGTCAGGGTCACTATCAGTGTCTGGCGTAAACATCCTCGGCGCAGGTGCAATTCTCGTTACATGACAATCGCCCTACAAATGCATGCCCCTCCATATGTTGTGCAGGTAGATGATTATGTTCATCGCGTATCACATTTAACTTCCAAGAATCGTTCTCTTTTGTATATACCCCGATCAATTCAAATGGACATTCAATTTTTTTGGTGCCAGTTGCTTTACTTTTACCTTTAACGGGCCTATACGCTCCACCACATTCACACATTAGTATGACTTTACAATAGACACTTGGCTTTTTTTGTGATCTTTTAATGACGATAACATGACCAACAGCACGTGCGGTGTTTTGAACCCATTTAATCATCTCTTCACGAGACTTGAATGCTTAATAATAAAAAATATTACAGTTGGGACATATAACTACAAACATTATGTAAATAAAAATACAAGCTTATAATCCTTTAAATAAAACGTATACCTGATTGGTAGAAAATGCAGACATCTTTTTGTATAACTCTTGATGTCGAACTGTGATAAACCGTATCAGAGACAAAACCGAAAGCAATTTCGAACATATACATGAATAATCATTTTATAATGTACTAAGAATTAAAATTTAATACTTTAAAAGTGTACTGAAAAGCATATTACTTTTTTTCCTATGTTCTGTGTGATCTTTTTATACATAAATAATACCAAAGTGACATGAGAGAACACTTTTAAATAGGGCAATTAAAGTTACAACGTAAAAAGAAATTTTTAAACAAATTTCACTTAAAATGAATAATCACTTTATGATCTAAAAATTCAAAAGTCACAATTAACGTTACAACGAAAAAAGAAATTTTTAATTCTTAACACTTTTGAATAAGAAATTTTGAACAGTACAACATTTTGAATAAGAAAACTAACGTGAAGTGTATGAACAAGAACACTTTTGATGAATTTTTGAAATAGATGACGAACACTTTTAGTTAGAATACATACCAAGAACAACTATGATGAAAATCAAAGTGGAAAAAATTTGTTTCTTTAAGCTCTTTCTTAATCTCCTTATTTCAATTAGTTGCAAGTTTTTTTTTCTTCCATAGGATTGTTACATATACATCTAAATATTCAAACTATGTCAATTAGATAAACCCCTAGAAAAAATAGGGATATTTCATAATACAAATTTTGAAAAAAATACAAAATACAAGGGTTGATTGTATATTACAAACTTCAGGGGGGAGTGCAAACAGTAAAATTTAAAAAAATGGAGTGCAAATAGCAACACCCTTTGTTAAAGCGAGTGATAAAAATTAAAGCGTTACAAAACTTCAATTAATATTAGTTACTCTTACAACTATTATAATATATAAATATTGTTGACGAAATACGATAAATGGTAACTTTATTTTTATAATAATATATAGTTTTTTGTTTTTCTTTTATTTAATATATTATAAAATTTGAGTAGGGATCCTGCGGAAAGTGTGTTTTTACTAGAAAGTCTAGGAAGCGATTTGGGCCATCCAATGGGTGTGTTTAATGGTTGAGATGAAGTCAATGGCAATCTTGTAATTTTTTAGTTTATTTAATTCATTGTTTTAAAAGACTAGGGGCAATTTTGTCAATGTACCGTGTTTTAAAATCAATTAGATAACCGCAGTCCCTACTTTAACGTGATTTTCCCTCTCTCTCTCCATTATTGATGTGATTTTCTCTCCCTCTCTCTCCCAAACACCCACTTCTGATAAACCTCAATTATACCAAAATTAGCTAGAAGAAATATCTTGTTCTCTCGTTTCTCTCTCTAGAATTAGGTTTTCTGATCTTGATTTTTTTTGAATCAAGACGTTCTTGTGAGATTCCTGATGTGATTGAAGATTAGCTCGTTGATAATCTTTCAGATCGAGAGTAGAGAGGTCTACGAGTTGTATTGTCTTGTTTCTTTGGTGTAATCGGTGTATTCAGTAACTTTTGGGTTTGTTATAAAATCTGGGTTGGGTTTCTGAGTCGTTCTTGATAAATGGAAGGATTACCAGCATGGATGGTAAAACACAACGTTAAGAAATCTGCTTGCTGTTAAAACACAGCGTCAAGAAATCTGCTTGCTGTTAAAACACAATGTCAAGAATCCTCCAGCAATCTGCTTGCTGTTAAAACACAGCGTCAAGAAATCTGCTTGCTGTTAAAACACAATGTCCAGCAATCTGCTTGTTGTTAAAACACAACGTCAAGGAAATCTGCTTGCTGTTAAAACACAGCGTCAAGAAATCTGCTTGTTGTTAAAACACAATGGCCAGCAATTTGCTTGCTGTTAAAACACAGCGTCAAGAAATCTGCTTGCTGTTAAAACACAGCGTCAAGAAATCTGCTTGTTGTTAAAACACAATGGCCAGTAATCTGCTTGCTGTTAAAACACAATGTCAAGAAATCTGCTTGCTGTTAAAACACAATGTCAAGAAATCTGCTTGCTGTTAAAACACAATATCAAGAATCCTCCAGCAAATCTGCTTGCTGTTAAAACACAGCGTCAAGAAATATGCTTGTTGTTAAAACACAATGTCAAGAATTCTCCAGCAATGTTGTAATATCTTTTTTTACGAATCCCTGTGAATATGTTGTATGGATTGTATGATTTAAATTGAAACTGTCAATTTGAATTAAATGGGATATTTAGTTTCCATAATTTTCTGGTTAGTTAGTTATCCTAATAAAATAATCCATAATTAAAATAATATTCAAATTACACAATTGCCCTTTTAGTTAAAATCCTTCAATGCCACATGTCGCGTTCTTATTGCTTCCTAGACTTTCTAGGAAAAACACACTTTCTACTCAACTCCTACTCTATAAAGTTTTATTATTATATTACTTTTAATAACATACTAGGTTAGAACCCCGTGTATTACACGGGTTGAATAAATGTAATTTTATATATTAAATAATGAAAACTTATATTTTATGAACCTTGTATATTATACGGGTTAAATAAATGTAATTTTATATATCAAATAATAAAAAAGTTATATCTTTAAAAACCATGTGTATTACACGGATTAAAGAAATGTAATTTTGTATACTAAATATTAAAAACGTCGTATCTTTAAAAAAAACCCGTGTATAATCGGGTTGAATAAATCTACCAAATACTAAAAAATTACATCCTTAAAAACCCTGTATATTACACGTGTTAAATAGATATAAAAAAGAGTTATATCTTTTAAAAACCATGTGTATTACACAGATTAAATAAATGTATTTTTGTATATTAAATACTAAAAATGTCTCATCTTTAAAAAAATCTGTGTATAGTCGGGTTGAAAAATCTACCAAATAATAAAAAAATTATATCCTAAATAAATGTAATTTTGTATATTAAATACTAAAAACGTCGTATATTTAAAAAAAACCCGTGTATAGTCGGGTTGAAAAATCTACCAAATAAAAAAAAATTATATCCTTAAAAATCTCGCGTTTTACTCTAGTTGAATAAACATAATTTTGTATACTAAATAATAAAAAAGTTATGTTTTTAAATAATTAGGATAACATTTAATATTAATTTATTATTTATATATTTAATATAATATAAGTAGATAAGAGAGGTATTTGTTTTAAAAATATATTAAATTAACAATTTAGATTTGAGGATAATATTTTATTAAAGTATGATAAGATTTAATATTAATTTATTATTTTTTAATTTAGATAAATATAAATTTGAGGATACCTTGAATGAATGACACGTGTCCAAAAGTTGGTTTCTTTTATTATAGTACTTAGATTTTTGTTTTTCTCTTTTTTAAAACTATATATTTTCTTTACTATTTCTTTAATATTTTTTTTCATTTTTTAGAACATATATTAATCTATCAAATAATTCCATTCTTCTTTAATAATTTACGTTTATAACTTTTTTTTTCTAAAAACCTAAGTACGTAGTTGTGCTTGATTTTTTTCTCTCGACATTCCATTATAATTTTTGTTAAAAACGAAGTTGTATTTAAAATAAAATATTTATTTTGTATCATAAACGGTAGGGGTGTGCATGGGTCGGTTTGGGTCGGTTTTGACCAAAAACCATAACCGCGATGTCGGTTAATGGATAACCATAAGCATAAACGATCGGTTATGGTGGTTATGGTTATTCGGTGTTGATGGTTTTAACGGGTCGGTTATGGGTGGTTAACCATGTATTTAGCTTTGCTAAAAATAGCTTAATTTTTTTTAACATGGAATAAATTGTTATTGCATATTCGTAAATATTAGTATGTTACATAGTATAAAAATACATATAATCTATAATATTAATACCAATTATTATCAAATATTGAAATAAAGTAATATGATACATTCCATAAATTCAAATAAACATCCAACCAAAACCATAAATCGATATGAAAAACCTATAAATACTAAAAATCTTCAATAAACAACATCAAATATTAAAAATATGGTAAAAAATGTCCTAAATCCTACAAAAGTCTATTACATGTCGGTTCGGTTCGATTATGGTGGGTATGAAAAAAATGATAACCATAACCGACCCACTACTTTCGGTTTTTAAAAAAACTATTAACCGATCCACCGGTTTTTTATTTGGCTCGGTATTTTCGGTTCGGTTTTGTCGGTTAATTCGGTTATGGTTCGGTTAATTCGGTTTTTTGCACACCCCTAATAAACGGTACAATGATAAACTGAACCATTCTAATGGTTTGACTTTCTAAACAAAATGCTTTATTTTCAAATCACGTTTGTTTTACATTATCATTTGGTTGGTTTCGTCAAAACGTAAAAAAAAAACTAGTTTTACATAACTCCTTTATTTAACCGGTCATTATAACAATAAAATATCACCAGAATCATTGATTACTTTCGTAATGCCCAAAATATTATTAGCTGTAATAAAATTCATATATTTTGCCATATGTAACAGACTAACCACAATTTATAAAATCTTATTATAACTCAACATATTAGCATATATTAAGGTAGATCTTTGTCACATAGTAATTATTTCAAACCAAAGCAACACTCCTATATTAACCACCATCAACCCATTATCCCCCTTCCCACTTCCCCTACCCACTCACTCTCTCTCTAAAACCTCCATATTTGAGGCTAGAGAGAGAAACCAAAACACACCTTTAACATACACTCTTTTGTGCCCTTCTTCATTTGAGTGAAAAAAAAGTGAGGTTTCTTTTTTTTTTTTTAATTGTTTGAATTTAAAGCACAAAAATGAATAAACCAACAAAACCCATATCAAGCCCAGGAAGAACAACAACAACAACAACAGAGAAGTTCCCACCGCCATTGATGAGGTTTTTAAGAAGCAACGTGGGAAACAAGAGCAGAAGAAGGTCACGTGCCAGCCCTATGTTCGTTAGAAAGAAAAACACACTAATCGAGACCACACAAGAACCATCTTCACCTAAAGTCACGTGCATCGGCCAAGTCCGTGTCAGCCGCTCCAAGAAAAAAAACCACAAAACCACCACCGCCACCACAACCAACCACCACCACCGCAACCGCCTCTGCCGTTGCCTTAGAACCATCAAACCGTTCTCGTGTACAAACGTTTGGTCCAAATGGGTAACTTTATTTCGATGCTGGAAATGCGGAAACTCCAGAACAAACACAAACAACGCACCCCAACACCAGCAACACCAACAAGAAGAAAACCACCAAGGAGAAGAACAAAAACAAGAACGGGTCTCGTTCTTTCGATGCTGCGGGAGTTATAAAAACTCCAGAAAACACAAACAACACCAGCAGAAGCAACATCTTCACCAACAAGAGCAACACCAACAAGAAGAAAACCTCCAAGAAGAAGAAGAACAAAAACAAGAACTGGTCTCGTTCTTTCGATGCGGGAGTTATAAAAACTCCGGAAAACACAGACAACACCAACAGAAGCAACATGTTGAGCAACACCAACAAGGAGAAAACCACCAAGAAGGAGAAGAAAAACAAAAACAAGAACTGATCTCGTTCTTCCGGAGTTATAAAAACTCCGGAAAAATCAAACAAGAACACCAAAAAGAACCAGAAGATGATGTACAGCATGTAACACCAACAGAAGTTGATAATATAAATGAAAGTTTGATATCACGAACGCCGCCGAAGAACGCGTTCTTGTTGACGAGGTGTAGATCTGCACCGTACAGGTCGTCTTCATTGGCGAACATATTTAGGGAATCAATGATGGAGAAAAGTGATGAAGAAGTTGAAGATACAATGAAAGAGTTGAAGATTGAAAAGGAAGATGAAGAAGATGAAGAAGATGAAGAAGAAGAAGATGTAGGTACATGTAATGAAGGTGAAGAATTAAAAGAAGTGCCATTGATTCTGGGCAGGTGTAAATCAGAACCAGCAAGAACATGGGATCAATTACTTCGTGTATGAGTTTGACTTAATTAACTGTGATTAGTTGGTTATTTTTATTTTGTTTTGTTTTTAAGTTACTATATTTTTTTAAAACTTTCTTTTATATATTTTTGTAGTTTATTAAAGTTTATAAAATATGGATTTTATAAAGATAGGTTGTATAAAGTGTTTAATGTTTTTACCCTTGCGAAATTACTGTTGTTACCTGACATATAGACATTGTGACTCTAACTAAAACTACACGTCTACATGAGTGTAATGGTTTAACTAGAAATAAAATAAAATATAATAATAAAATAAGAAAATGGTGATTGGTTGTATTGGTGGACCCCATCTTCCCGTGCTCCCCTAACGCTTGTTATTCCTCGGCTCTTCCCCTCCTATGCAACCCTGATGCGGTGTTTGGCGCCCATATTGATTTGGCATGGAGCGGTAGACCACTGCGCATTTGGTCTTTAAGACGTCATCTAGTGGTTTAGTGGTGTACTTCCATAACTAAAAGGTTGGGAGTTAATTCAAATCATGTAAGGTGTAGATGTGTAGGGCTATCCTTTTTTACTTGAAACCCGACCCGACATGCAAGGTGTAGATGCATAGGGCTATCCTTTTTTTACTTGAAACCCGCCCCGAATATGAATCCATATGAACCCGAGAGACTACCCGAACTTGAATAACCTGGACCCGACCAACCTAAACCTTAAATAGGTTGGTTATCGGGTCAATTTTTCCCAAAAAAAAAAAACGCAGAAGAACCCGACCCGAAAACCCTGAATGAAAAGTCAACCACTATTTTTTTTATAGATGCCATTTGGTTTAAAATGTTTCGTATTGGGAACATTAAGTTTATGAACTTTTGAACATTATCATGTTGTTAAATGATTTTTGAATAATTTGATGATATGAATTTAGTAGCATGATAAATTTGATGAGATGCTGTGATTTTTTTTTCATTTTACATCTAAACCTGAAAATCGAACAACCCGACACAAACTGACCCGAACTTTAAATGGGTCGGTTACCGGGTCATTTTTTGCTAGCCAAAAACCCGAAAAACACCCTTGTAGGTGTTATGTATATATTTTGGAAAATCTAAAAATTCTTGTTAAAAAAACTAGAGTATTTGTAATGGGGTCTGTTAACCTTCATGGGCGATGTGGAAGATCGGAAGGCTAATGGGGGACGAGGCGTTCTAGGCTAGGGGTCCTGGGTTTCTGCTACCCGATCAATAACACCGTCGACGGTGTATCAGGTAGTAGAGTTTGATTATGATCATTAGGTGGTGCTTGCCAACTTGGTATGTGTGTGTGGGAATGAAAAAGAAAGAGAGAGACATGGAGAGAAAAGAGATAATAGAGTAAAAGTGGTGGGTGTTGGTTCAGTTCTGTTTGTGCATGAAGGAAAACAATATAAATCATACCTGTCACAGCAGATAGTGCAGAGGAGAATCCTGTAAGGGAGTTTGACATGCCTGTCATCTTGATTTGGTTCCTCCTTAGGATGCTAACTGATGATGGTGCTAAGAAAACCGAAAAGGGATATCGGCTTTGGAGAGGAGGCCGAAACTAATGATGTTATGATCTAATGGGGTGTGAATTGTGAAACTGAGTAACCCTTAAACCTCCACCTTATTCTCCTTATATAAGCACCCAGGAGGAAACCTAATTAGTTACTAAGGGTAATATGGTCCATCAACAATTACCAACTAATTAAATAATAGGTTCTAATATATTTTGATCTCTATAATGTAAATGATTAAGATGGCTATAGATTAAATATTAATAAGTAATATATTTAATCTTACATTCTCCCACTTAGCCGAGTAATCATTTACTATGAGTATTAGATAAGCCTGATCAGGAGTTAACACTCATTTTAGCCTTAAACAAGTACTATAGCAGAGAAATACAGCCGTTGAATCATTATGCGACTCAGGACCCCCATTAATCATACTATAGCCTTAATTTAAAACCTAGTCGTTATGATCAAAATACGCGTAAGCCCTTTGTTTGATTTGTAACTTTTATTTGTCTATATGCCATTATACCGGTTGAACATATTCTAATAGACATACAAAATCAAACTTGAGGAAATATCATTAAACATAAAACATAAGCTAGTACAATATGCTCAAATAAGGTCTTTACATAATCCCATATTCCGAACATGTTCTTCGTAAACCTTAGGAGGGAGACCTTTAGTCATCGGATCCGCAAGCATATCCTTAGTACTAATATACTCGATACAAAGATTATTTTCCTCAACACGTTCACGTACAAAAAGATATTTCGTATCGAGATATAAACCAGCTCCAGTCGAACTGTTACTGTTCGAGAAACTAACGGCAGCTGAATTATCACAGTAAAGCTTCAATGGTCTAGAAATGGAATTAACGATTTTGAGTCCAGTGACCAGATTTCTAATCAACATTCCATGACAGGTTGCGTTATAGACAGCAATGTACTCTGCCATCATTGTGGAAGTTGTGGTCAACTGTTGTTTATGACTCTTCCAAGAGATAGGGCCGCCTGCTAACATAAAGATATAGCCCGAAGTGGATTTCTTGTCATCTTTGCATTTGGCAAAGTCAGAATCAGAATAGCCCACCACTTCTAAATGATCACTTCTTCTATAAGTCAGCTTATAGTCTTTCGTCCCTTGCAGATATCGAAGTACCTTCTTAGCTGCTTTCCAGTGATCTAGGCCAGGGTTAGTCTGATAACGGCCTAGCATTCCAGCAATATAAGCGATATCTGGACGAGTACAGACTTGAGCATACATCAAGCTCCCGACTACTGATGCATAAGGTATCTGGCTCATTTGCTCCTTCTCAACCTCTGTTGTCGGACACTGAAACGAACCGAAAACATCTCCCTTAACTACTGGAGCGATGGAGGGTTTGCACTGTTGCATGTTATATCGTGTAAGGACACGATCTATGTAGGCCCTTTGGGACAATCCTAAGATCCCTTTGTTTCTATCTCGGTGAATTTCGATGCCAATGACGTAAGACGCATCTCCGAGATCCTTCATGTCGAAGTTATGCGAGAGTAACCGCTTCGACTCATGCAACATGTCTAAACTATTACTTGCCAATAGAATGTCGTCAACGTAAAGGACAAGTATAGTAAAGTTGCTCCCACTCATCTTGAGGTAGGTGCATTGATCCACTTGATTCTTCATAAAACCTTGCTTCTTCATGACTTCATCAAACTTGAGGTACCACTGACGTGATGCTTGTTTTAACCCGTAAATGGATTTCTTCAGCTTACAGACTAGATGCTCCTGACCTTCAGGCTCAAAGCCTTCAGGTTGCTTCATGTAAACATCTTCGTCCAAGTCTCCGTTAAGGAAAGCGGTTTTAACGTCCATCTGATGCAGCTCTAAATCGAAATGAGCTACTAGGGCCATGACGATCCTTAATGAATCTTTACGAGAGACAGGTGAAAACGTCTCTTGATAATCAATTCTCTCTTTCTGAGTGTAGCCCTTTGCGACCAATCTCGCTTTGTAGCGTTCAACGTTACCATTCGGATCCAGTTTTGTTTTGAACACCCATTTGCATCCTACGGGTTTGACTCCGTTGGGTAATTCTACCAAATCCCAAACGTCATTTTTCTTCATGGAATCAAGCTCATCAATCATTGCTTTATTCCATTCAGAAGACTGATCACTGCTAATGGCTTCATTGTAAGAGATAGGATCATTGAGCTTTCCGGGATCTATTTCAGTCAGGTAGGTAACATAATCATCCCAATTAGGAGGCCTTCTTTGCCTGGATGACCTCCTGAGTAGATTATCGGGTTCAGCGTTGTCTTGGTTTTGAGCGTTTGATGTGCCTTCGTCATGAGGTATAATGGGTTCTGATTGTAGAGGTGAATTTGGAGTTGGTGCAGTAGCTTCAGGAACAATAGTTGCATTGGGTACAAGAGGAGTAATCGGAGTAATGGTAAGCGACGAGTCTCTCCCCCCCGCGTCTTGTACTTCTTGCAATTCTTCGTAAGGGTTGGTACTGCTCCCACTGACCTTGAAATTCTCCAGGAACGCGGCACGCTTGGTTTCAACAATACGGGTGACATGGGAAGGACAATAGAAACGATAACCCTTAGAGTTCTCAGGATACCCGATAAAGAAACAGGTAACTGTCTTAGGGTCAAGTTTCCTTAGGAAAGGATTGTAAAGTTTTGCTTCAGCAATGCAGCCCCATACTTTCATATATTTAAGACTCGGTTTCCTTCCTGTCCAAAGTTCATAAGGAGTTTTAGGGACAGACTTAGAAGGAACTCTATTGAGTATATGAACAGCTGCTTTTAACGCTTCAGTCCAGAGGAATAATGGTAAGTTAGTGTTGGCTAACATACTGCGCACCATGTTCATAAGGGTACGGTTTCTTCTTTCAGCGACACCGTTCTGCTGAGGTGTACCAGGCATGGTGTATTGGTTCACAATCCCCTGGTCCTTACAAAACTCATAAAATGGACCAGGAGCTTGACCCACATCAGTATGTCTTCCATAATACTCACCGCCTCTATCTGATCTCACAACTTTAATCTGACGATCTAATTGCTTTTCAACTTCAGCCTTATAATCTTTAAAAGTTGTTAGAGATTCAGATTTCTCCTTAATAAGATACAAGTACATGTAACGAGAATAATCGTCAATAAAAGTGATAAATGAAGTATGTCCTGTTATGCCAGCGATTTGGTAGGGACCACTAATGTCAGTGTGAATGAGTTCTAATAAATTAGAACTCCTAGTGGCACCTTTCTTATTCGCTAATGTCATTTTACCTTTAAGACATTTGACACATGTTCCAAAGTCAGAGAAATCGAGAGGAGGTAAGACTTCATCCTTTACGAGACGATTTAATCGCTCTTTTGAAATGTGGCCTAAACGCTGATGCCACAACATGGATGAAGTCTCTAAGTCTCGTTTCTCTTCCATCTTTGTGAGTGATTCATTAATGTTATATGACAACAAAGATTTGGAAAAGCCATCATCTAGTTCTAATCTATAGAGACCTCCATCCAGAACACCAGTACCATAAAGAACAGAATCATAATGGATAGAGAGTTGGCGATGACCATGGGAAACAATAAAACCGTCCATGTCTAACTTTGGTCCTGATACAAGGTTCCGAGTTACCTCAGGAACATATAAGGTATCATAAAGTTTAATACATAAACCAGTTTTCATAACTAATTGTAATGTTCCAATGGCCTTCACTTCTAATTCTCGATCATCCCCAACCTTAAGCGTTCTTTGGTTTCTTTCCAGCTTCCGGATTGAAAGGAATCCCTGAGTAGAATTGGTAACATGAACCATAGAACCAGAATCAAACCACCAAGAATTAGCAGGAACACTTAAATTATAGGACTCAAGTATCATAAAATAATCGTTACCTTTCTTAGCCAGCCACTCCTTAAAATCAGGGCATTCCTTCTGCATGTGTCCTGTCTTTTTACAGAACTTGCAGCGGATACTGCCTAAGGAGTTCTTAGAGCTGGAAGGTGCACTTGCATTAGTGTTAGGATTAGACTTATGGACTTTAGAAGCATCCTTCCTCTGATAATTGTGCTTCCTTTTCTTAGGATTGGAGGTAGTAAAGTTGGCAACATCAGTATGGCGATCCATCCTCATACGCTCCTCCTCCTGTACGCACATGGCGACCAGCTCACTCATCGTCCATTTTTCCTTCTGAGTGTTGTAATTGATCTTGAATGCTTCAAAGGATGAAGGAAGCGAAGTAATGATGAAATGAACAAGGAAACCATCACTGATTTCCATTTCCAGCCCCTTCAGCTTATTGGCCATGTCATTCATCATCATGATGTGCTCGCGAATGCCACTCCTCCCATCATACTTAGTTGTCACCAGCTTAAGAATAAGAGTACTAGCGTGCGCCTTAGACGTCCCTTTAAACTGCGCCTCCACATGTTCCAAGTAGGTTTTAGCATCTTCAGAATCAGGAATAGCTCCCCTGATTGCATTGCTTATGGATTGCTTCATAAACATGAGAGACATGCGGTTACACCTAGTCCACTTTTCATGAGTTAACTGCTCAGCAGCAGTACTTTGAGTGGTAAGGTCCGCTGGCTTTTTCTCTCTTAGAGCATAATCGAAATCAAGCAATCCGAGAGTAAGCATGAGAGCATCCTTCCAAGCAGCAAAGTTATCACCAGTCAAAGGTGGAATCCCGCAGTTGGGTGCTGATAGTGGAAATAAGATGAGCAAGTTATGATACTAAGGAAGAAAGAACTAATGTGATCTATGGGCACGTTAAACTAAGGCAGGCAAAATAATGACCATTTTACATAACGAAGCTGTGATAATGTCTATTACTAACATCAAAATAATAGACTTAACTAAAAATTTCTACTTAAACGAAAACAAAACAGCTTTGGCCAGAAGTGTAATCATTTAAGCATATGTGCAAAGTGGTTGTAACAAATCAGCTTTGGCCAGAAATTGAAACAATCACTTTAGTTATGCACTTGCTAAGTATGCCATCTATGAAAGAATTAAATCAGCTTTGGCCAGATATTAAAACATTCATGCTTATGATGCACACTTAGCATAGCTTTCGTAATACTTGAATGATAAGTAGATGTATCAAGTCAGCTTTGGCCAGAAATGATATATCAAAAGCTCATTCAAGTTAAGCTATTCTGGTTTTGTAAAACATTATCTGATTCTGATTAATTAACTAAGTAAATTACAAAACCATTTATTTAATAGCAAACCACCCGTTAGCGCGGATCGAACTCCGCGGTGAGTTCGCTGGGGGGTGCGGGGGACAGCGTGCCCCCGCCCGGGGTTCGGGGCGGGGCCCCGAAAAAAATTTTTTTTTTTCGTTATGGTTGCGAGTCACATTTAAACAGCTTAAATAATGAGATTGCGAGTCGCAACCACGATCTCGACTAATGATGTTATGGTTGCGAGTCGCAACTACGGTCTCGACTAATCACGTTATGGTTGCGAGTCGCAACTACGGTTTCGACTAATCACGTTATGGTTGCGAGTCGCAACTACGGTTTCGACTAATCACGTTATGGTTGCGAGTCGCAACTACGGTTGCGAGTAGCAACCTCATGGTTGCGAGTAGCAACCTCATGGTTGCGAGTGATGACGTTATGGTTGCGAGTAGCAACCTCATGAATGCGACTAATGACGTTATGGTTGCGAGTAGCAACCTCGTGATTGCGACTAATGACGTTATGGTTGCGAGTAGCAACCTCGTGATTGCGACTAATGACGTTATGGTTGCGAGTAGCAACCTCATGGTTGCGAGTAGCAACCTCGTTAACAGCTGTAATTGTGATATCATAACCGAAAATTCGAAATCTAAGGGATTAAGAGATATCCTTTCCTGTTTAAGCTGATCTAATTTTGTTAACAGATTTCGAAAATTTCAATCTCTTTATCTTTTAACAGTTTTCTAAAAATTTTAGAGGACAAAATTAGATCAAAATCAGGAAAAACACTTAATAATCCAAATCATATTCCAAAACATAACAGAATATTCGAATTTTCATATGAACATGATGAACCCTAATCATAAAAAAGAAAATTCTGGAACCCAAAACCTGAATTTTTAATAATTTTACTAAACAGATTTCGGCTAAAACATGATCCAGTTAATTCGGTGAACAAACAATTAATCCTTTCATCGAAAATCATGATTTCGAGTCGATTCTTATGACTCGAGACCGGCTGTCAAGTTCATACGGTTTCAAAAAATTCCGTTTTCCAAGTTTCAATCCCAAAATTATGGATACGAAAACAGAACTGACTAATCAACATATGCTCTGATACCACATGTTGGTTCAGTTCTGTTTGTGCATGAAGGAAAACAATATAAATCATACCTGTCACAGCAGATAGTGCAGAGGAGAATCCTGTAAGGGAGTTTGACATGCCTGTCATCTTGATTTGGTTCCTCCTTAGGATGCTAACTGATGATGGTGCTAAGAAAACCGAAAAGGGATATCGGCTTTGGAGAGGAGGCCGAAACTAATGATGTTATGATCTAATGGGGTGTGAATTGTGAAACTGAGTAACCCTTAAACCTCCACCTTATTCTCCTTATATAAGCACCCAGGAGGAAACCTAATTAGTTACTAAGGGTAATATGGTCCATCAACAATTACCAACTAATTAAATAATAGGTTCTAATATATTTTGATCTCTATAATGTAAATGATTAAGATGGCTATAGATTAAATATTAATAAGTAATATATTTAATCTTACAGTGGGGTCCATGGTTTATCGTAGTGTTGCCACTTATTTAAGGTGTTTTAGAGTAGTATTTGGTAATGATGAGGTGGCATTATGAGATTTGTGGCATCTCGGATATATTAGGGTTGCACTTGCACCCCTTCCTCCTTGAGACGGAAGAAAGAAATCAAAATACTTAGTTGACATTCGATTTATGAGAGATGGAGATTAAGAAAATAGAGAGAAACTTAGTATGCGACATAAGTTACGTTTGTAAGTTGTTTTGCTTCAGAAGTCGATGTGATAGACCATATCTCCTCGGAATATTGCAATGGGCAACCCAAGCTTATATAGAGAAGACAAAAACCGGAGCCCCGCTGGTGTATTTGAATCCCGCAACATTCGAGATGAGTATACATAAAGCCCGATGAGCATGGAATCAGGTATGAGATTAGGTAGGTTGCCCAAAACCACACACCTCTTTACTTGATCCATTTACCCGAACTTTTTAAAAGTTTTATTTTCCTTTTAACCTATGTATGTTTGTGTTTTCTTAGTAGGTTAATTATGTTGAAAATAATTTTTCTTTTGAACGTGTACCAGGTAGTATTACTTATATTTTTTATATTGTGAACCGTGTACATAAAATTACATAAACAGATAACGGTTGATGAAACAATGGTTAACCGGGTGGGGTTAACACACTGGTCTTGTCAAGAAGGGTTAATCCCTTCCTCTCGAGGATCGGTGGCTGGATCGCCTGCCGGTTGATCTCCTGCATAAGGAAACAAACCGTGACTCGTAACAAGGAGGATAGGGTGGGGGTGCTCCTTGTTACCACTCTCCGGCGTGAAAATCAGTAGTCTGCTCAGGAAGCAAAGTATGATAGTAGTAGTAGTGAAAGAGTTGTGAAAAGATACCTCAAACCTGGTTTGGGGTTGGCATTTATAGCCGAGGAGTGAAGGAGGAGGTGGATGGATAGACTGACGGCATGCTGCACCTTTGCAGGTGTGTCAGGCATGTCGGCTGTGGAGGTGACACCATGTCAGTCTGTCGCTTACGTAGACCTGACAGGCGGCTGCCATTGGTGCTACTTGCTCTGTGGTGTCAGTCTCACTTGCTGAGTGCACAGGATGCGGTGCGGGCCGCATCGCTGTTTGCGGTAACTGTAGATGTTCCCGCGTCTCACTCTTTGATCAAGAAATACGCGAGATGCGGTGCCAAGCCGCATCGTCGTGGTGGTGACTGTTGCTGTTATCCAGCTCCCTTGTATTGATAGAAGTGTTCACTGGATGCGGTGCTGGGCCGCATCGCTGTGAATACTTCCGTTTTCATACACCAGATGCGGTGCCGTGCCGCATCACTATACCGTTCTCATATTCCAGGTAAGTCCTCCTCCATCATTGGGCAGATTGGATTCAACCACTGTGTCTGTGCATTCCCGCACGGACACAGGTAGGTTGTTAGCTAATGGGGGTTTTGATAAGGGTAATGGTCACTCGCGGTTGATGCTGACGCGAGATCTGGGACCATACCCCTTCAACGGTGTTATTTATTTATAATAAAACTTATATGTATGTAATGTTTTGTATATTAATTTTTAATACTTATATAAATAAATTAATACAATAATTATAATAGTAAAAAAAATATACTTAGAAATCCCAACAAATATTTTTTTAACAAACGGTATGCTCGATATCCGAAGGGTAATTACTTGTTAAATACCCAACGAGTATTGGGCCGGTTATGAGACACAATTTTACAGCCGGGTATAGGATACACAAAAAAAGTAATTAGCTCGAAAAATTAGTTGCAAATATGAGTCAATTTGTTCATAAGCTTATTTAGAAGTTGAAGTAGTCTCAAAATCAAAGTAATTAGCTCGCAAAATTAGTTGTAAATACGAGTTAATTTATTTATAAGCTTATTTAGTTGTTAAAGTAGTCTCAAAATGCTTAACAAAGAAAACTACCGGTTGAGATCAAGTTCCTACAAGAGTTCAAACCCAGATCCATGGCATGGTTAGAAGTGAAAACTTAGGATATCTTTACCAACCAGTGGTCCTTGTTTCCAGTTAAGGTGCAAGCACCTAAAGTCTTCACCAACTTGATAACCTTTAGTTGGTAGTTGGTACTTAGACCATGCGTAGTCGTTGTAGTGAATAATGCCCCACCCTAGGGCGTTTTGCGTCATGTGGCAGCCTCGTCAGCAATGGGGCATTATTGGGCGTTTTTACAAAATGGGTATAGTGGGGATTGGGGCATTATGTTAAATGAGATGTAAAATAATTAAATAAAACAAAAACCCTCAAAAAAATCTTATTGGATAACAAAAAGGGAGATGGAAGGTGATTGGACAAGGAGAAGGGGCAAGGCGTGTTTCAAAAAACGCCAAGGGGGCTTTTTTCGAGAATAATGCCCAATAACGCCGGGGTGTAATGATTTGAGGGCGTTTTTCGACGTTATTTTTGAAATTTAAAAAAAAAACACCCCACTACAGAGGGTCTTAGGGGAGGGGACAATGTTGTTTTCTACAATGTTACCACTTTACAACACTCAAAAGATATGAGTTGAAAGCACAACTAACATCTCCTTTTCCCCACCATACAAAATCCAAAATTCCAATAACCCAACGTGAATTCTGATAAACATCCCCACATACAATCAATTCAAGATGAGGCCCCTACTCAATACAAAAGTAAGAGAAGAAAGCGGGTATTTACTTTCTCTTAGGGGCTTCATATGGCGCCTAACCCATCCATAACACCCTATGGCGCCTCCCCACACCGCCCCGAGGGACGCTATGCCACTTGAACCAGCATCCCTCGCGAAAATTATAAACGGGTTGAACACATTTGCCTCTCTCTCACACACACACATATATACATACATATATAACCTCATATCTATATAATCCCCCGTACACACATGTTATATAACCCTTTTATAACCCCCGTATTTAATTTTTTTTGCCATTTGACACATAACCCCCTTTATAACCCCCCATAAAGGGGGTTAATTATGTGGTGTTACCACTACACGTGGCCTTACAAGAACAACATATTTATAAACTAGATACTAAAGGCCATTTGGTCTAGCATTAGCCTCATAGTCAGTCAGTAGGTTTTCTAGTTATGGGTTTCCTCTTGGGTGAGTTAGGACGTTGGGTCACCACATTCTCTTCTTTGAATGGAAGGATGATCCATTTGACATGGTGATTTTGATGTCCCGCCTGTTAAAAAAATAGTAAAGTTGATAGCTAATATGAAATGCATAAGAGTAAAAAATGATCACTTGGACCTTAGTGTACTTAAATTTTACAAAAATACGGAATATAATATAAAAAGGAAATCAATATGAAATTCATAAGTTTAATTTAGTCACATTAAGTGGTGTAGTTACAAAGTTAAAAGATTGAATCTAGGTAAATATGTAACATCTAAATCTGAATCTATTACAATATTTATTATTTAAACATTTATTTTTCTCAAGTGGGACAGAAGATACAAAGGAAAAGTTTAGAGATTGAACACGAGTGGGATTAAAAAATGGTTGACTAAAATTAAATAGAAAAGGTAGTGGGAAATTAAGACCTAGAGACGTACAGGACTACAGGGAATCTTTAAGATCATTTTTGGCCATTCAAATTTAATAAATGACAACTTTTTTGTGTTAACATAAAATATTGTTGTAATCAGGACCACGATTCAGGATACACATACTCTTTATATAATACTTGAAGAGGTGTACGTAAGTTTTGTTGATATAATGGAAAAGAGAGAGAATGGCTAAGAGTAATTCGGTATTGTGTTATGTATTACATTTAAAATAAAATGAGTAAGTATTTATATGGTTTTTCAAATTTAGTCCAATGGGAAACAACTAAGGTAAATTTTAGACGACGGTTTACATGTGTACTGATTTGATGGATTATTTTATGGACTCGGTAACTCTGTTATGTATTACAGACTACAGTTAAAATAAAAGTATTTATATGAATTATCTAGTTTAGTCCTTCGAGAAACAACTAAGCTAAATTTTAGACGACGGTTTACATGTGTATTGATTTGATTGGTTAACTTGTGGACTCTAGTACTTTCAAGGTTTTTATTGTTGGATAAATTCAAGCCTTATTACATGTCTAAACTTATGTGATGGTTTTTTGGTTGTTTACTTTTGGGTATTTATTTTTGAATGAACTATACGTCAATGTTTATTCGGGTCTAACATCATGTATAGTAGTATATATGAATAATGCCCTCACTCATGGGCGTTGTGCGTTATGTGGCAGTACAGTCAGCAATAGGGCATTATGATACGTTTTTCTAAAATGGGTGTAGTGGGTATGTGAGCATTATGGGACATTATGTTAAAAGTGTTGTAATATAATTAAGGGTTAGGATATAATACGAAGTTTATTTGGGTAGAGAGCCTAGGAAGTAATCTTGACCATCTATTTATTTAATCAATGGCTAAGATTAAATTTGTGAAATTGAAGGAAGAAAAGGAGGCGCCTGAATTTGTTAGTGGCATTCTAGTCAATATAAGGCAATAGTTTCTCTCTCCTCCAATCCCCCCTCATTTTTTTAAACGTTAATAACTCTTTCATACGACATTATTTTTTTTTATAAAAATTGCACAAAAAAACGAGCGTTTTTTATCTTTAAAACGAGTATACTATTGCTATATTCTCGATTTTTTTTTGAAAACTCAGTTGCATAAAACGCAATGGAAAAAAAACCTAAAAAATGACATTTTTCTAAAACGCAATGCACCAAAAACACAAAGAAATGTCTTATTTGTAAAACGCAATGGTCAGAAAACACAAAAAATGTCTTATATCTAAAACGCAATAGCCTAAAAACACAAAAGAACGTGTACTTTCTAAAACGCAATCGACTGAAAATAAATAAAAATGTGTTTTACCTAAAATGCAATGCACAAAAAACACAAAGAAATGTCTTATTTCTAAAACGCAATGGCTAGAAAACACTTAAAAATGTCTTTTTCTAAAACGCAATGGATTGAAAACACCTAAAAATGTATTTTACCTAAAACGCAATCACTAAAAACGCTTCAAAAATGTGTTTTTCTAAAACGCAATAGCCAAAAAACACATAAAAATGTCTTATTTCTAAAACGCAATGGCCTAAAAACGCAAAATAAAGTGTTATGTCTAAAACGCAATGAACTGAAAACACCTAAAAATGTGTTTTTACCTAAAACGCAATGACTAAAAACACTTTAAAAATGTGTTTTTTCTAAAACGCAATGGCTAGAAAACACATAAAAATGTCTTAGTTCTAAAACGTCATGGCCAGAAAACACATCAAAAATCACAGGGAAAAAACGAGATTTTGTATGAAATTAAACTGGGTTTCTTTAAAAAAGTCGAAGAACATGTTGATTGGGTGTTTAAATCATTGATTGGTAACGGAAATCGCACTATAATCTAGTGATTATTGAGATAGTAAGTGAAGAAAAGGTTGAAGATGGTGGGTTTTGAAAATGGTGGGTTTTGAAGTTACTGGGGAGAAAAAGGAAGAAGATTGGATACGATTGACTAAAATACCATTACTCTTTATTTTAAATTTTGTCACATGTCTTAATCCTATTACTTCCTATCCTTTGTAGCCAAAATAAACTTCCTATTTGATTCTCACTCATATAATTAAGGGTAAATTACAATTTTCGTCCTTTATGTTTGTATCAGATTGCAATGGATAACCTTTAACTTTAATAATTACAGTCACAGTCTTTTATTTGTAAAACCTATTACAATCTAAGTCCTTTGACCTTAACCAAGTTAATTTTTGTAGTTAAATCAAGTCACATGAATTGCACATGAGGGCAAATTAGTCCTTTCACCTTTTTAATACAAAAATTAAAAAAACACCTTAACATCTCAGATCTGTGACCCATCACCTTCACCCCCTCCATCTCTTTACCTATGACCTAACCACCACCACCACCAGATCTGCCGCCATCACCACCAGATCACCTTCACCCTCTCCATCTCTTGAGTCGAAAGGAATTCCTGCATACCCTGCAGCACAAGCGATTCGGGCCCACTTGCACATATGCTGAAGAAACCATATATTTCTTGTCTCTTCAGTTCCTGAATATCTCTTCGAGTTCTTGACTTTTTGTTCTTAAAATTCTCATACATCAAAACAAAATCTACAATATCACATTAAATCAATGGCGCTTGATTCAGCAATCGAACTCATTTCACAACGGAGTAGTTCCACCTCCACCAACAACTCTTACATCTTCACCGGCAAACGCAACGAAATCGATCAGTATTTGCAGGCTGTTGACATTATTCAACACTCGAAATCCATCGAAATCCGTGATTCAGATCGCCATGCATGTGCTTGTCAACGAGATGCACAACCTACTCAATAGAACGTTGCATTGATGACAGTTATCCGAAGCTTGATGCTCAGAAATTTGAGTGTAGTCGGCGGTGATGATTTTGTTGGTCTGCTCCAACATTTTAACCGTGATGATTTTACCATATATCTTCCGTTTGTTGAACCACCATTAGCATGTAAATCAGATCCGGATCTGGATCAAAAACAGTATTTTCCCTTAAATCGGCGATGACCACCATAAATGTCGTCACCATTCTGAGTCAGCAGATCTTGATTGGGGGGTTTTGCTGGTGATGTGAAATAGGATAACTTCTCTTAAGATCTCGATTGGGGGGTTTTGGTGGTGATGTGAAACAGGATAGTTTCTCTTAAGATTAAGATATGAAGTTGAGCTATACAAGGGTTTCAAAATTGAGAGTTGGGTGGTGGTGGTGGGGTGGGGTGGGGTGGTGTTCGTGGTCGTCAGAGAGTTAGGATGGTGGTGGGGCGGTGAAGATAGTAGAGATGGGTGATACCGTGATAGTGTGGTTTAGATGTGCAGGTCAAACAATACATACATATATATATATATATATATATATATATATATATATTATATAACATATATTAAATAATTAATTAATTGTTTTAAAGTATTTCTATTTTATTTATTATAATATATATTTTTAAGGTGTGAAATGACCAAATAGCCCTCATGTGCAATTCACATGTCATAGTTAACTGAAAATTTTAACCAGGTTAGAGGCAAAGGACAAAACATGCAATGTGATTTCCAAATAAAGGACTGTGACTGTAATTATTAAAGTTAAAGGTCATCCATTGTAACACACACTAAACATAAAGGACGAAAAGTGTAATTTACCCTATAATTAAATAAAAAAACTATAAAAAAATCTTATTGGCTAAAGAAGAAGCATCAGGAAAGTTATCGGCCCAAAAGAATAAACAATGGTGTGGAAAAAACAACGCCAAACACCATTTTTTCAAAAAAAAAAAAAAAACCACGGGGGCCGTTACCTTGGCGTCGTGGGGCATTTTTTGGGGGTAAAACGCCCCAAAACCCCTCACTACGGATAGTCTAAAAGGTGATCAACATATTTATTTTTGAATGAACTATACATTAATGTTTATTGAGGAACCTTGGTACTGTTTATTAGATTATGTATTATGATAAACTAGTAGTTGTTCTGCCCGCGTTGCGGGGCGATGGCCGAATAATTCTCAATCAATTAAAAAACACTACTATAATTTTGTTAGAAAAAAAAATAAAACGATGACAAGACCGTAATTTTCGGCTCAGGGCAAAACTGTAATTTTTCAGGACTAATGAGCGAGTGTTAGGCAGCTCCTTGACACGGGAAAAAAATTAAATGAAGTTAACCAATTAAAACAAAAAAACTTTTATAGTTTTGCTAAAAAAACTAAAACGATGGGAAAAATGTAATTTTTAACTGAAGACGAAATCATAATCTTAATTCAGGGATAAAATCGTAAACTAAATTGACCAATAGGAGAGTGCCAAGCAGCTGCCGGCATGACTGTAATTTTACACTGGGGGCAAAATTGTAATTTAACCAGGAAAAGAAACAAAAACGATGGAGAAAATGTAAATTTAATTTGAGGGCAAAATCGTAACGTAGCTGTGAGAAAAAAACCTAATGGCAAATCTGTAAATTTAAACGGGGCAAATTCATAATTTTGATCTGAGGACAAAATTGGAATTTTTAGCTGGGAGCAAAAGCGTTAATTTATTTTTAAGTGGGGGTAAAAACATAATTTTGAACTGATGGTAAAATCATAATTTTAAGGGAAAAAACTAATTGCAGAAGTGTAAATTTAAACGGGGCAAAATCGTAATTTTGAATTGAGGGCAAAATTTAAATTTTTAGCTGTGAGGAAAAACGTAATTTTATTATTATGTGGGAGTAAAAACATAATTTTAAACTGATAGTACAATCGTAGTTTTAAAGCGAGATAAAAGTGTAAATTTGTTGGACCAATAGGGGAGTGCTAGACAGCTGCCTGACATTATTTCTTTAGCTACCCATTTCAGCCAATAATTGGCCAGCACTATTACCGCCATCTTGAAAATGTAGATATTGAAAATGAAAATGTAAAAGGTTGAAACAAAAATATTGTCATGTGACCGACTTATACTTACATAGGTAGAAACGGTTTCATCTTTCACTAAAATTAATTAATAACTAGTATCAAGGGCCCCAAGGCCCCTGCGTTGCTGCGAGGGCGTAGACCATGTCAAGTAGCACTAATGCTACACAACAACAGCAACAACAGAAAAGCTCGTAAAAACAAAATAAATAAAAAGGAAAAAAAATAGCACCGAATGAAAAGCATACGTAAAATCGTTGAACCACGCATGCCTGTTGCGGTATGTTAATGTGAAAAAAATAGACTGAAATGTGAAAATACAAAGGAATAACTAAGTCGATCTAAGACCAACCGCATTTCAACAAACCTGTCAAACAAGGAAAAATAGACGCTTTGTGACGGTCCTGTCAAATGGGAAAAAATACTCGAAAAAATGTTGAAACCCACACGTACGTTACGGCGTGTTCACTCACAAAATTGGAACGAAACGTAAAACGAAAAATTTACAAAAGTTGAAAATATAAATGTGTTGGGGTTAAATTACAAAAGATGAAAAGTTTTGGGTTAAAAATAAAAAACAAAGCGGTTAAAATGAAAATATTTGGGTTAGAAGCGAAAACTCAATTTTTTTTAAACTCCTCATGCTTGGAGTACATTTCATTAAGCACAAACATGTTTCTATTTTTGTTTTAGAAAACTCCCTATGCTTGGAGTACATTCTATGAAACACAAAATTTTTTCTAATTTATAATATGGTAATTGTCATTAGTTATAGAATGCTTATTTAATATATTATAATTTGTAACAAAATACTAAAATTATTTTTAAAATGTGGCCAAAAAAACAAATACTAATCTAATTATTATTATTACCATATTATAAATTAGGAAGATGTTTACGCTTCATGGAATGTACTCCATGTATAGGGAGTCTTTCAAAAAAAAAAATTCTAATCTTTCACTTCTAATCCAATGGTTTACATTTTTTTTGCATTTTAAGCTTTTTGTTTTTGTTTTTTTTTTTTACTTTTAAACCAAAGCTTTTCATTTTTTGGCGTTGCGGGGTTGAAGGATGATAGTTGATTACTTTCAACCTTTCCTAAGGCCACGGTGGTTTCTTTTTTAACTATGCTGAGCCTATAAGAAGTAGATCTTACTCACATACGTGAGGTACAAACCATAGAATCACAAGTATGTTGCAAATTAACTAGTGTTGCCATGAGACACTAATCGGCTATGTTGAGAATAGTAATCAGGGCGTACGGGATTTGTCATACGTTGGTTTTCCTTATAGGCTATCAGTGTATCATCTAATTGAAAACTTGTTGAGGATGTCATTTTGGTGTGGCAGGGTTAAGGATGGCAGTTCATTGCTTGCAACCTACCCTGCAACCATGATGGTTTTGTTATTTTGTTTACTCTAAGCCTTTCAGAAGTAGATTTTCATAACTCATACGATGATAAAATGATGTGTGGGCATAGAAAGATTACTTTCAGTAGAATTTGATTTGACTTCTTAATACTCCGATTTACTGGAATTTTCAACTAAAGACTTAAATCGTTCGACCCTACTTCAATAAATTTTGCATCAGCCCATGTTTTTTTCTTTTCTAAGAAGAAAGAAGGCCAAGGTAAAAAACAAGACCAAACGGTGAAGGAAAAGTGGGTTCTAAAAGGAGACCGATCGGCCATGCCAGTCGGAGAGCCAACCGCTTAACGCATACGAGATAATCAGTTGTGTCATGAAGATGCATTAGCATTGGTTGGGAGCGTTAAGTTTAGTCGTGTAATTTAGAGAAAAAAAGGTTGTCATTGTATATTGTACCTTTTTTTAAAGTGTTTATAATAGCAGTTTAGCTTTAAATGTGTTGTGTTTTATTATAGCTATTATAATAGCAGTTATACTTTGAAGATGCTGTGTTTAAAAAATTGTCATTATTTGTACCGCGACCCGCCACATTGCGGGCTTACAGCAAGTACTAATTCTAGTTTCTTTTAATTACTAAAAAAAATACAATACAATAACTGCAACCCAAGTTAAATAATAATAATAATAATAATAATAATAATAATAATAATAATAATAATAATAATAATAATAATAATAATAATTAGTTTGTAACAACAGCTAATTAATCATACCTTTGCAAAAGTTACGAAGACTATGTTGTGAGATTTTCTCTGACACATTCAAATATTCATCTCATGAGTTGGTGCAAGCGTTGTACGCAATTTGACAAATGCCTTATGCCGTCACACATTTGTTGAAAAATCTGACTCTCGTATATAAATCACCAACTATTTGTACGAATAGTTGTCGCCTCTTACGAAAATGGCGCCTAAAATAGCTTCATTATACACGGGATCGTTGCAAAGATAATTGTGTACCATACAGTCATTAGCAGCCTCAGGAACTCGGTTAATATGAGCTCGTTTTGTAATCGGACGTAAACTTTCGGCATGGTCAACTATAAATCGAACCATTGCTTAAACCGCACCTAGGAATACCTCATTGTCCTACAAGGATGATAAAATCCACAGTTCAAAAACAAATTGGAGGGTGATTAGAGCAAATACGAGAGATATGAGAGAAAATAAAATTTTGATTCGTATTTATAGATTAATTTAAGATTTAAAATTTTTTTATATCTCATTAGCTGACGGCTCTTTTTTTTTTTCTTGCAAATCGAGCCCCCAACCCCAACGATCACCTAAACCCCACATCCGCGGTCGTTAATCCACCTCTCACGTCCCGTTCACGAACAAAGGGGCACTGAGGCAGCATATTAATGCCTCGCGCCCCCGATCCACACCCCATGATACACAGCCTTTGGGGGGACAACTTTTTGAAACAATACAAAACGATAACATAAATATCGACAATTGCATCATGATTACCATTATGTTAAGTATGTAACAAAATGATCACTTTATACGTGAGATTACGACAAGTCTATTGAGTTTTTACTTTTTTATAGGTTTTGCCTTTTTCGAGATTCAGTTGACCACTTTGATAAATTATTGATATTAAAACTTTATACGTGAGATTACCACATATGCGAATTAGCTAGTGGTGGAGTGGTAAGAGAGAGACACGGTGTTTCAAGTGACCCAGGTTCAATTCCTACTCCTAACATTTAGTTTAGTTTTTGCGACACCTGATGATGATAGGAGACTAGGCGAGTAGGCGGCGATAGCTAGTTCGATCCTTGTACTGAGCGGGCTTTACCTCACCGCACTGTCGTGCCTTCGGGCAAGTGTTCACGGGCTTTGGCCCTAGGTGAGGGTTTTCCCCGGTTTGAAAGGCGAGTGTATCCCGATATGAAATTTCGCCAGTAGTCCATTTGAAGGATTCGTTGGCCGTTAAAAATAAAAATAAAAACTTTTTTACCGCATGGGTTTTATGACACCATACAACCATCTATTTTGAAAGTCATTTAAGAAAAAGTTTTCGAATCAGCCCAAATCTACATCCCAGAGAACCCAACTTTAATTCAATGCATTCATGATCGGCGTCAATGTGTCGGATTTTAGGTTTGATAGGTTTAGTCGGATGGTAAACAAACCCTAATCCGACAGGTAAGTTTGAAACCCGAAACATTTGGGACATGTATTCGGGTATAAGGTTATTTTGAAAAAAAAAACTTCCATGGGTATGAGACGAATATGGTATTAAATGACACCATACCCGATTACACGAAACATACATACCCATACCTGTACCATGCCCGTAAACGTTTTATTTTGATTGTTGTTTGTTCTTGGATAGTAGTAACATACTAATATCTTCATTTATTTATTTACTTGGTTAATAAATTTATATAAAATTTCAAATAATTAGAAATTTATCTAAAAATGTCAACGAATAATTTTAATTAACTAATGTGCATATCCGATACCAAACATATAATTACCCGATAAATATCCGACTGGTATTGGGTTGAGTATGAGACAATATTTTTAGAGTCGGGTATCAGACCGGGATTACCTACACATATGTAGGCAATCGCTTATGAATTAAGGAAATATATGAACAAATTAGTCTAATGGACTTTTACGGTTTTTTTTTTTTTTTGAACGGCAATGGACTTTTACTTAACTAGCAAATTCTGAAGTGGAATTCTATTCCCACACCTCATTATCTATTTGCACATCCTGGAATTTCAATACATATCATATAGAGGTATACGATGCGTATTGAAAAAGTTAAAAAAAAAACATTGCAGACTGACAGGTGCAGGTGTTGTCTGGCGGCTGGCATCATACGCATCTCGTATAGGCATCATATGCATCGTATAGGCCATCATACGCATCGTATAGGTCTATACGATGCGTATTGGCACCCTGAATTTTTGAAGTTTATTTTTGGTGTGTTGTGTTGGGATTTTGGTGTTTTGGGTTTGTTATTGGTGTTTAAATTAGTTATTTTTATTTTAATAATTTTTAAAATCTTTATTATTTTTATATCGTTAAGTATCGTATTATTTTTATATTGTACCGAATCACATTTTTAACTTAATATCGTATTATCGATTGTATGTAACCAAGCATATCAATCTAAACAGTTAAAATAAACAATCACAAATACAAATAAACTGAAACTGCAAATTTAATTACATAATAAGTTTGTACATACACGGGCAATTGTTCAAAATACATAAACCGTCAAAATACAACAAAAGTACAACGATCCTAAAGCGGTGGATCCTGAGTGGTGCCTGAGGGCCCCGCCCCCGCAGTGCCTGAGGTCCCCGCCCCCTGATCCGACCGGACTGCTCACCAGTCACCACGCCGGAATGCCTGGATCGCCTCCATGAGAAGACGCTCCAAACGGCCGTGAGCGGCCTCCATCCGCGCCTGCATCCGGTCCTCCAACTCAGCCAACGCACGTGCCACAGCTGAATCGAGCTCGTCGTTGAATACGTGCTGGGGGTACTGAGGCACCCCATGTGGCTGCGCCTGCTGTGCCGGAGCACCTAACGGAAATGGAACCGGTGGGGGAGATGGTGGTGGCTCAATGTGGTCACCATCGTCGTCATCGCCGTCGTTGCCCTCTGCGGCATCACCATCTGCCGGCTGACCGTCACCCTGTGCCAGCTCCGGAAGCAACTCCGGTAGCTCGTCTGGGAGAGCGACGGGGCTCGAAGACCTGCCCATTCCCTCCTATAAGTCGCAGACCGAGCCCCGGGAAGTCACGCGTCATGTGCATGCCGATCAGGGTAGCACGGGTCAACAAGCTCGGCTCCACCACACCCCCATCCGAGAATAACTGGTCCTGCTGGGGAACAAGACCCAAGGAGACGGCGATACGTGTGATGTACCCCCCCCTGTAACACCTCGTAAAATCATACCCAATAAAATAAAGACACGTGTCATGTAATGCAAACATGTTATAAACCCGGATCCAGATAAAGACGTACGGTAGGATTTAAAAGTGTCGACATGTTAATTTATACCTCTAAGCGACCAATTAATAAATCCCTAACCATGATATAGTTAATCAACATCTAAAATTATGCAAATAAATCTGGTTATCCTAAATAATAAATTGATTATAGCCTAAGACATGGATCCAATGTGAATTCTCGGTATTTCCGACATTTAAAACCTTCCACAAAGAGCCAAAGTTGTGTAAGTACATGCAAGGCATGCAAGGGCTGAAAACTTGGTCCCCTTTACTGAAAAAAAGCACAAGATTCGGACTTGTAAGAAATGCATGAGCAAAGCCTAAAAGTTGCAAAAAATTTTGTCTCTGGTCATCGTTTATGGACCGTAAGAGCTAAGGCTTACGGTCCGCAAGGAGATGCTTACGGACCGCAAAGGAATCGCTTACGGTCCGTAAGGCTGTCGCTGGCAGCGGAAATGGACAGCTGCCTGTTCAGCCAGTTCCACCGCCTTAGATGAGTGGTTTTCGAAAATCAGGGGTCTTGTAACTGGTTTTTAGCATCATAGGGACACCTGGGAGGATCTCATGACAATGGTAGAGTTGTTTGGCATCATCCTAAGGAATTGGGTTCACTATATAAGAAGAAAAAGTTGCAACATTCTCACTTGCTCACTTGGAAAATTTTTCAAGACCTCTCTGGAGCTTCTCTGATCAGCAACCAACTCCTCTTAGGTCCCTAATCATACTTAGGACTCTTGTAAGTGTCCTTAATCCTTTTTAATTCAGTTTAGCTTAATTAATTAGCTAAAAGTCAAACTGTCGTAATTAAGGTTTGACTTCGAGATTAATCAATAATTACCCAGTCAAATCTCGAATTAAAAATACATATGAGTAGGTAATTATGTGGGTAACAAACCCTTAAAAGGGTGCCTTCTGATTCCCACTCTAACTAGGTCAATTGTCGGGTCAAACTTGATCTTAAAAAGTCAACAGAAAGCTTTATTTCAAATTAATACATAATTAGCAATGTAGGATCCATGCAACCTGTTTTATCATTAATATAACTTGGTAATTAATGTAAGAACATGTCTAAACATGTTCACCCCGACAATTTTCAGTCTAGGTCCGGTTCGGAGCCGAAAGTCGCATAGTTTGACTTATACTTTGACTTTCAGTTCTGACCCGTTTAAGCCTAGTTTAGGATTGCCTTAGAACTTCTTTTGGACCTAGTTACATGTTAGTATAACCCTCTGTGATTATACGGCTTGGTTCATTAGTTGTCCAATTATTATGCAAGTTTCCGTTAATTGCCTAAATGTTGACTATTATGCCCTTTTCACCTTAAAATATGATTTTTGATAAAGTAAAAGAGTAGAAACCTTAGTTACTGATTTTTAAACTTGTACCTAAAATTTGATATCAGTTTGAGGTCTAGAATAGGAGTTATGCTCATTAGCGTAAATAAGAAACTTTTTAGTAATTTAATGACATAATTAGCATATAGCATATCTAAACCCAAATTTTGATATCAAACTTTTTACCTACAGATATAAAATAATATTTGGAGATTTTTGGAGATTTTTATTTATTTTTAGGCTGAGCATAACTTAGAGTTCTAAGCTTATTTCGGTTATTACCGGTTTTGCCCTTTCGGGCTATAAAATGAGTTTTACAAATCCTTGTGATACCAAACCTTTTTCTACTGATCTAATATGATAAGTAAATTATTTTGAGCCTTCTGGAATTATAAAAATATCAGCTTTCTATACAAAACCCGGAAATGGCTCCAAATCGTCTTTTTAAGCGTTTTTTACGCATAATATGTACCAAAAACTGGTTTTTATATATATAAGGGTTGATGCCTACTGATATTTTCAATAAAATTCCATATTACAACAGTAAGCAAAATTTTTAAACTCAGATTTCCAGTTTTGACCTTTTAGGCTTACGTGAAATTACCAAAATGCCCCTACGGTGCATAGTATGGTTAAAATTAATAAATTTCACATATATATGATACCCTACTGTTATGATTTATCAAATTAAGTATATTTACTGATTAAATCAGACCTGTAACTCAGATTACTAATTAAACTCTTTTATAACCTTTTAAATGACCAAAATGCCCTTTCGGGACATAGTTTGAGTTTAAAATCATTTTGGCCATAATAGAAGATATCTTACTGATGTCGCAACATATTTAAGGCATATTAACTTAGGAAACTTGTATATGATTCATATGGTTACTCGTTACGCACTTTTCGCGTTCGGATCGACTTATGTAACTGGTTTACATATATTAGCCGAAGCGGGTCAAACAATATCATTTTGTCTCAAAATCCAGAATGTGTTTAAGTTACCCATATTAAACAAGCATGCAAGATTGTCGGGTCAAAACCACATTCTAAACCGGTCTTCGCCTTCCATGCGATTGAATCGTATTCTTTCTTTAAAACTAACCGGTCTAATCTTAGGCTAAATTAAAGACCCGTTAGGATTCTAATAGGTTATTATAAACCATCGTTCCAGAATAGGAGACCCGGTAAAAGCTATTTGCACTTGCTTATTGTGACTATACTTGCTCAGGTAAATACTTTTAACTTATTTTCCCTTATACGGGCTTAGGGTACGACACATAAAATATCGCTTGATCGGGCATTTGACCTTAATTCATTGGTAGTTAAGTATTATCAAGATGACCCGTTTAAAAATTTAGTTTTGTTTATTTAACGCCTTTGGGAGTTTAATGACCATGTCCCAGATATCCTTGGCATCATTCATAGAATGGCAACGACCTTAGCACACGGGTGTAGGCGTACACCCGTCAGTGCATTTATAATTTTTAAGGTATAACCGCCAGTTACAAGAATAACGCAGCGGGACTATATCATGTGGTGTGTCTATTAATCTTTAACCCGGCACAAACCGGGCAACTGAACGCATAACAAACATGTAATTCTTTTACAAGTTTATACTCAAATAATTATCCCAAGTTATAAAATCTTTTTGTGCCATGTGCATTCAAATCAATTTTAAACCTTTTCAAAATGAGTCAGTTAAATTGTATTTACCAGCGTAAACTGACGTATTTTCCCAAAAAGACTAAGAGCAGGTACTACTCGTAATAGGCTGGCCTTTCCTTAGCATCAATAAGAGTCTCGCAAGCTTGGATGCGTTAAGTCTGTTGAACAAGTCTCCTCTTTATTTTGATCCGCCTGTGGATCTGTTTCAACTACTTTGTGATACTTAAATATTACAAATTTTATTTGGTTGAAATAAATCTATCTTTTGCTTCCGCTGTGCACTTAAATATTGTGTTGTTTGACTTTAATGATATCAACTACGTCACGATACCCCCCACCGGGCCCACCGGTAATACGTGGAAATATCGGGGTGTGACAGGTTGGTATCAGAGCCAACACTGAGTGAATTAAACACTAGCATTTTGTGTTTAATCTCAGTTACACAATTGCACATTCCTCGAGTTCCGAGTCTAGACAAAGAACATAGGACAAATTCTGTTCTTGTTTTATTTTTGTCTTTGGTTATATATTCTTGTTGTTATCTTTATTTATGTTAACAGGTTTAAAGATGCCGCCACAACACAGAAGAGAAAGAGGCAAGGTCCTAGTGACGGGCCATGACCACGAAGCCGGGCCTTCTCACTGGCGTACACCCTCAATCACTATGAGCACAAGTCCCCAGGAGCCCTGGAGGACATATATTGAACCCGGGAGGCGATCTGTCTTCCTAGGCTCCTCACCATCCTACTTTCATTCCTTTAGGCCTCAGTCTGAAAACGAGCCCAACAACCCCCAAGCATCCTTCATACCTCTACAGCGATCAAACTCGCACCATGCTTTCGGCGACCCTACTCCCGCCTTTCAGAGCCGGTTCAACCCGGCTAATTACATTCAAGAACCTGTGGGTTTTAACCCACTAGGACCCGAAGATCACTTTTCGGGTGACAACGACATGGACGAGGACACGGATCCCGTCGAACCAGCAACCGGGACCCCAAACCATCCCATCGAGATCTCTGATGGGTCCTCGTTTCATGGATCGCCTTACCGCGGTCCGGATAGCTACCAGGCGAGGTTCAACTAGTGGGACTGGTATTTTACACCCTCTGAACACTCGTCTCCGTACCAGCAGCAGCAGCAGGATCCTTCCGAGGATTCCCTATTTGTGGCAGTCACTCCGCCACCACCACCACCAGTGGAGCAGCCGCTTCCGGAACCACCGAGGCGGAGAAGATTAAACGCGCGGATGTCCATGCGAGGAGGAGTCCGCATCAGCACTTCTCAGCCCTCGAGTGGCAGCCACTATCCGCCACTCCAAGAAGAAGACCCGCAGATGGGGGGACTATCAAACCCCGTCTCAGAGGTAAACTCTGCACCTGTGATGCCACCATTGGGTTTTCATAACCCAAACCCTGCATATGCCGGTTCCGCGGCATATAACCCATTCGAGCTACCGGGCCACAACAGCTACAACTATGCCAATGTGGACCCATACCAGGAGGCGTGGGACTACAATGCTCGTCACCCTGAAGCGCCCTATGGTGGTCCTTGTACCACTGGGTACCTACCTTATGTGTACCAGCACCCGCCACCTCCTCAACCTCTGTATCAGCAGCCGCCACAGCCGCAACTGATCCCGCCAGAACGTCAACAAGAGGTTCTCGATAGGTTGAACCAAGTTGAGCAGGAAGTTCAAGAAGACCGCAGGGAACGTCAAGGCTTCTTCAAAGGTCTGTCGGACCTACTCAAGGGGAATTCCAAAATAAGGGGTCATTAAAGACCTTTGTTTATTTATTTTATTTAGTTGTAATCAAGTCCCTGCGTGGATTTTTGTTTCAGTACTCAGCCCCTGCGTGGACTTGTCTTTTTGTACTCTGCCCCTGTGTGGGTATGTTTATTTGTTTCGCCCCTGCGAGGGCATGTTATTTTGTAGAAGTCCCGTTTAGAGCAAAAGTTGTGCTTGTTTAAATTATTAATGAGATGTTTTAATTTAAATTTTCATTTTGTTTGTTATTAATTATGTGCATGAACATGAAGCATAAAATAAATGAAAATAACATTTCTATTTAAAAGATCTACCATTATACTAAAATGGCAAATCTAAAAAGTACAAGACCTAGCCATGTGTCATCATAAGACAGGGCCAAGATGGTAGTTCCATAATTAGATTCAGATCCATATTAACATCCCAATTTAGGACTATTCTGCGTTAATTATTAAAAGAATCTTAAAGGTAAAACCTAGTCTATATGTCGTTGCAGACATGGCCAAGATGGTAGAACCTACACAAAGGATTCCAATTCTTGTTAACATCTGAAAGAATGTTACCATTCATGACAATCTGTGATGCGATAAAATCACATAGGTCATCTTTTAATTGGGTTATTTTAAATTCCCTTAATTGTATAACCATCCCTTAAGGATGAAGTGCCTACGGGCTAAAAATTAATGACCTTGGGACTAAAGACAGTAGTAGCCTATAACTTCCTGTCTAGAAAGAGGCAATGAACTTTGATTCAAGCCCTAATACCTTGACTCCGTAAAAGTCTTGGTTTATAAATTAAATTTGTCTCTATGACTATGCCCTTTTTGTGCTATTATTAAATTACAATATAGGATTGTAATAAAGGTCCTGAATATATAAATAATTAGCAAATTAACCTAAAATGGCTATTAAAACCATGGTTAATAATTCATAAAATACTGTAAAAAGCTTCTAAATAAACCTTGCCATTTATTTTCTTATATGTAGCAATTTAAGCTACATGGCCGGGTCGGATGAGGTAAACAGTCATCCGGTGGAAAACCACGAGAATGCTAGGATACAGCTGACTGGTGCAGAACTGCAAGCACTAGTTGATAATGTTGTTACAAGGGCTATGGATCGGCAGTATAGTGAATCTAGTGGGACTCGAAGTAGGACCCTATCTACACCACATTCCAAGCCTAAGACTCATTCGGAGGCTCACAGCAAGCCACCCTCTACCCAACCTAAGCCTAAGAAAGAAGAATCAAAGAAAGATGATGATCGACATTCCTCAAACCAAAACAGTGTTCCCTCCAAGAAGATAGTGTTTGATAATGCACCACGTGCCAAGTCCTGTACATATAAATACTTTGTTTCTTGCAAACCCTGGGATTTCACTGGGGAGAAAGGGGCAGTGGATTGCATGACCTGGTTGGAAGAAATGGACACTATGGTAGATATTAGTGGATGTGCTGAAAGAGACATTGTGAAGTTTGTATCCCAGTCTTTTAAGGGTGAAGCATTAGCTTGGTGGAGGTCTTTGATCCAAGCTACAGGGAAAATCCCATTGTATAACATGTCTTGGGAACAGTTTGTGACATTGATCAAGGAGAACTACTGCCCTCAGCATGAGGTTGAAAAGATTGAAGCTGATTTCTTATCTCAGGTTATGAAGAACCTGGATTGTCAAGCCTACCTCACGAGCTTCAATACTATGTCAAGGTTGGTTCCTTATCTGGTGACACCGGAACCTAAGAGAATAGCTCGTTTCATTGGGGGTTTAGCCCCAGAGATCAAGTCGAGTGTGAAGGCCTCTCGGCCAGCTACATTCAGGTCTACAGCTGATATATCATTGTCCCTTACATTAGACGCGGTCAGGCAGAGATCGCTAAGAAACTCGGATACTGAGAAAAGAAAACGTGAGGATGACAACTCACGTTGGTCAGATAAGAAGCGTAAGGGGAGCAATGACCACAAAAAGGGTTCTGGAAATAAGAAGGAGGGTCAGCAGACGGGTGACAAGCCCAAGTGTAAAACCTGCAAGAAGCACCATTTCGGGAAGTGCAGGTATGAGTCGAAATCCCAGTCACAGCCGAAAGCATGTGGGATTTGCAAATCCTCGGAGCACAAGACTTTGGACTGTAAGAAGATTAAGGATGCTACGTGCTATAACTGCAATGAAAAGGGGCACATTAAGACCAACTGCCCAAAGCTTGCAAAGAAGGCTGAAGATGGGAAAAAGACCAATGCAAGGGTCTTTCAAATGAACGCTCAAGAGGCTATCCAGAACGACAATGTGATAATAGGTACCTTCCTAATTAATGATGTCTATGCAAGAGTACTTTTTGATTCAGGAGCTGATAAGTCATTCGTAGATAATAAGTTATGTGAACTATTGAAATTGTCTGTTAAAGCATTAAGTGTGAAATATGAGGTGGAATTAGCTGATGGAACCATAGAAACCGCATCAACCGTGTTAGATGGATGTTTCATATCCATTAGGAACTACTCTTTTCCTTTGTCCCTACTTCCCTTTAAGCTAGCCGGTTTTGATTTAGTGATAGGCATGGATTGGTTATCGCATAACCAAGCCCAGATTGTGTGCAACAAGAAGCAAGTAGTGATCAAGACTCCGTCTGGTGAGCCACTTACCATTCAGGGAGATACTCAGTATGGACTGCCTGAGCAAGTGTCCATGCTCAAAGCATCTAGATGCTTGAAGAAGGGTTGTGTCATTTATATGGCACAGCTGATTATTGATGAGCAGAAGCCCAAGATTGAAGATATCCAAGTCATTTCTGAATACCCGGAAGTTTTCCCTGAAGAACTACCTGGTTTGCCACCAGATAGGCAAGTAGAATTCCGAATCGACATCATTCCCGGAGCAGCACCTGTTGTTAGAGCGCCTTATAGGTTGGCACCAACAGAGATGAAGGAATTAAGGACGCAGTTAGATGATTTGCTAGCCAAAAGTTTCATTAGACCTAGCTCGTCTCCATGGGGAGCGCCAATCTTGTTTGTCAAGAAGAAAGATGGGTCGATGCATTTATGTATCGATTACCGTGAGCTTAACAAGGTCACTATCAAGAATAGGTATCCTTTGCCCAGGGTCGATGATCTGTTCGATCAGTTGCAAGGGGCAAGCTACTTCTCTAAGATCGACCTGAGGTCAGGCTATCATCAATTGAAGGTTAAAGATGAAGATGCACACAAGACTGCATTTAGGACTCGTTATGGTCATTACGAGTTCCTAGTGATGCCTTTTGGGCTCACTAATGCACCTGCCGCATTTATGGATCTCATGAATCGCGTCTGCAAGCCTTATCTGGATAAATTTGTCATCGTCTTCATCGATGACATCCTCATCTACTCGAAGAGCCAAGCTGACCACAAGAAGCATCTCCACTGCATTCTGAAACTGCTTCATCAAGAAAAGCTCTACGCCAAGTTTTCGAAATGTGAGTTCTGGCTTCGTGAAGTCCAATTCCTTGGACATGTTGTTAGTGAGCGTGGTATCCAAGTAGATCCCGCTAAGATTGAAGCTATTATGAACTGGCAAGAGCCGAAGACGCCTACGGAGATTCGCAGCTTCCTAGGATTGGCAGGATATTACAGGCGATTTATCGAAAACTTCTCAAGAATTGCAGCACCCCTGACTTTTCTCACTCGTAAGAATAACAAGTTTGATTGGGGGCTAAGCAGCAAGAATCCTTTGACATTCTGAAGCAGAAGTTGAGCAACGCTCCAGTACTGACATTGCCGGAGGGGATTGATGAGTTTGTAGTATATTGTGATGCATCACACACCGGTATGGGGTGTGTGCTTATGCAGAAAGGCAAAGTCATAGCCTATGCTTCACGACAGTTAAAGGTGCATGAGAAGAACTACACCACCCATGATTTGGAGCTGGGTGCCGTTGTATTCGCACTAAAGCTGTGGAGGCATTACCTGTATGGAACTAAGTGTGTGATCTACTCTGATCACAAAAGCCTGCAAAATTTGTTCAATCAGAAGGACTTGAACATGAGGCAACGACGTTGGATGGAAACTTTGAATGATTATGACTGTGAAATAAGATACCATCCAGGCAAGGCAAATGTAGTCGCTGATGCCTTAAGTAGAAAGGAAAGAGTAAAGCCGATAAGAATCAATGCCAAGAGCATTGAGATAAAGAACAGTTTGAACGAAAGGTTGTTAGCTGCACAGAAGGAAGCTGTTTTGGAAGCTAACTATCCTGATGAAAAGCTAGGTGTAACTGAAGAACAGTTATCCTATGGCAAGGACGAAATCCTGAGGTTAAATGGACGAATATGGGTTCTAGTTTATGGAGGGCTTCGGGAAGTTATCCTCCAGGAAGCCCATAGTTCCAAATATTCCGTTCATCCTGGAGCTGATAAGATGTACAAGGATTTGAAAGCAAACTATTGGTGGATAGGCTTGAAAAAGTCTATAGCTGCTTACGTAGCTAAATGTCTGACGTGTGCACAAGTCAAAGCTGAACATCAGAAGCCGTCAGGGTTGCTACAATAGCCTGAAATTCCCACTTGGAAATGGGAAATGGTGACAATGGATTTCATCACCAAGTTGCCAAGGACAAAGAAAGGAAATGATACTATATGGGTGATAGTAGACAGACTGACTAAGTCAGCACATTTCCTACCCATCAAGGAAACTTATAGTTCTGACATGTTAGCCCAATTGTATGTTGACAAGATTGTATCTCTGCATGGAGTACCAGTGGCTATTATCTCTGACAAAGATACCAGATACACGCCGCACTTTTGGAAAAGTTTCCAACAGTCTTTGGGCACGCGCTTAAATTTCAGTACGGCTTACCATCCCCGGACGGACGGACAAAGTGAGCGTACCATTCAAACTCTGGAAGACATGCTACGTGCATGTGTGATTGATTTAGGTGGTAGTTGGGATAACCACCTGCCATTGGTCGAGTTCTCCTTTAACAATAGTTACCATACGAGCATTCAGGATGCGCCCTTTGAGGCATTATATGGTAGAAAGTGTCGAACGCCTATTTGTTAGGCAGAAGTAGGAGAAGCTCAGTTGTCAAGACCCGACATAGTCTTTGAAACGACGGACAAAATCGTCCAGATTTGTGACCGCCTGAAAGCTGCCAGAGATAGGCAAAAGAGTTATGCTGATAAAAGACGAAAACCTCTAAAGTTTGAGGTTGGTGATAAAGTCCTGCTTAAAGTATCGCCTTGGAAAGGGGTGATGTGATTTGGCAAGAAAGGTAAGTTGAGCCCAAGGTACATAGGACCATTCGAGGTCATCGAATGTGTCAGATCAGTGGCTTACAAATTAAACTTGCCTGAAGAGCTCAGTGGCATTCACAATGTATTCCACATCTGCAATCTAAAGAAATGCCTAGCCGATGAATCGCTAGTCATACCACATACGGATGTGCACATAGATGAGAGCTTGAAATTTGTGGAAAAACCTTTGTCGATTGAAGATCGACAGGTAAAAAAGCTTCGAAGGAAGCATGTGCCTATTGTAAAGGTCAAATGGGATGCCCGTAGAGGTCCCGAATATACGTGGGAGTTAGAGTCCACAATAAAAGAAAAGTACCCTCATTTTTTTAACAAATCTCGAGGTCGAGATTTCTTTTAAGGGGGTGAGGATGTAACACCTCGTAAAATCATACCCAATAAAATAAGACACGTGTCATGTAATGCAAACGTGTTATAAACCCGGATCCAGATAAAGATGTGCGGTAGGATTTAAAAGTGTCGACATGCTTATTTATGCCTCTGAGCGACCTATTAATAAATCCCTAACCATGATATAGTTAATCAACATCTAAAATTATGCAAATAAATCTGGTCATCCTAAATAATAAATTGATTATAGCCTAAGACATGGATCCAATGTGAATTCTCGCCATTTCCGAAATTTAAAACATTCCACATAGAGCCAAAGTTGTGTAAGTACATGCAAGGCATGCAAGGGCTGAAAACTTGGTCCACTTTACTGAAAAGAAGCACAAGATTCAGACTTGTAAGAAATGCATGAGCAAAGCCTAAAAGTTGCAAAAATTTTTATCTCTGGTCATCGGTTACGGACCGTAAGAGCTAAGGCTTACGATCCGCAAGGAGATGCTTACGGACCGCAAAGGAATCGCTTACGGTCCGTAAGGCTGTCGCTGGCAGCGGAAATGGACAGCTGCCTGTTCAGCCAGTTCCACCGCCTTAGATGAGTGATTTTCGAAAATCAGGGGTCTTGTAACTGGTTTTTAGCATCATAGGGACACCTGGGAGGATCTCATGACAATGGTAGAGTTGTTTGGCATCATCCTAAGGAATTGGGTTCACTATATAAGAAGAACGAGTTGCAACATTCTCACTTGCTCACTTGGAAAATTTTTCAAGACTTCTCTGGAGCTTCTCTAAATCAGCAACCAACTCCTCTTAGGTCCCTAATCATACTTAGGACTCTTGTAAGTGTCCTTAATCCTTTTTAATTCAGTTTATCTTAATTAATTAGCTAAAAGTCAAACTGTCGTAATTAAGGTTTGACTTCGAGATTAATCAATAATTACCCAGTTAAATCTCGAATTAAAAATACCTATGAGTAAGTAATTATGTGGGTAACAAACCCTTAAAAGGGTGCCTTCTGATTTCCACTCTAACTAGGTCAATTGTCGGGTCAAACTTGATCTTAAAAAGTCAACAGAAAGCTTTATTTCAAATTAATACATAATTAGCAATGTAGGATCCATGCAACCTGTTTTATCATTAATATAACTTGGTAATTAATGTAAGAAAATGTCTAAACATGTTCACCCCGACAATTTTAAGTCTAGGTCCGGTTCGGAGCCGAAAGTCGCATAGTTTGACTTATACTTTGACTTTCAGTTCTGACCCGTTTAAGCCTAGTTTAGGATTGCCTTAGAACTTCTTTTGGACCTAGTTACATGTTAGTATAACCCTCTGTGATTATACGACTTGGTTCATTAGTTGTCCAATTATTATACAAGTTTCCGTTAATTGCCTAAATGTTGACTATTATGCCCTTTTCACCTTAAAATGTGATTTTTGATAAAGTAAAAGAGTAGAAACCTTAGTTACTAATTTTTAAACTTGTACCTAAAATTTGATATCAGTTTGAGGTCTAGAATAAGAGTTATGCTCATTAGCGTAAATAAGAAACTTTTTAGTAATTTAATGACATAATTAGCATATAGCATATCTAAACCCAAATTTTGATATCAAACTTTTTACCTACTGATATAAAATAATATTTGGAGATTTTTGGAGATTTTTATTTATTTTTAGGCTGAGCATAACTTAGAGTTCTAAGCTTATTTCAGTTATTACCGGTTTTGCCCTTTCGGGCTATAAAATGAGTTTTACAAATCCTTGTGATACCAAACCTTTTTCTACTGATCTAATATGATAAGTAAATTATTTTGAACCTTCTGGATTTATAAAAATATCAGCTTTCAATACAAAACCCGGAAATGGCTCTAAATCGTCTTTTTAAGCGTTTTTGACGCATAGTATGTATCAAAACTAGTTTATATATATAAGGGTTGATGCCTACTGATATTTTCTGTAAAATTCCATATTATAACAGTAAGCAAAAGTTTTAAGCTCAGATTTCCAGTTTTGACCTTTTAGGCTTATGTGAAATTACCAAAATGCCCCTACGGTGCATAGTATGGTTAAAATTAATAAATTTCACATATATATGATACCCTACTATTATGATTTATCAAATTAAGTATATTTACTGATTAAATCAGACCTGTAACTCATATTACTAATTAAACTCTTTTATAACCTTTTAAAAGACCAAAATGCCCTTTCGGGACATAGTTTGAGTTTAAAATCATTTTGGGCATAATAGAAGATATCTTACTGATGTCGCAACATATTTAAAGCATATTAACTTAGGAAACTTGTATATGATTCATATGGTTACTCGTTACGCACTTTTCACGTTCGGATCGACTTATGTAACTGGTTTACATATATTAGCCTAAGCGGGTCAAACCATATCATTTTGTCTCAAAATCCAGAATGTGTTTAAGTTACCCATATTAAATAAGCATGCAAGCTTGTCGGGTTAAAACCACATTCTAAACCGGTCTTCGCCTTCCATGCGATTGAACCGTATTCTTTCTTTAAAACTAACCGGTCTAAGCTTAGGCTAAATTAAAGACCCGTTAGGATTCTAATAGGTTATTATAAACCTTCGTTCCAGAATAGGAGACCCGGTAAAAGCTATTTGCACTTGCTTATTGTGACTATACTTGCTCAGGTAAATAGTTTTAACTTATTTTCCCTTATACGGGCTTGGGGTACGGTATATAAAATACCGCTTGGTCGGGCATTTGACCTTAATTCATTGGTAGTTAAGTATTATCAAGATGACCCGTTTAAAAATTTAGTTTTGTTTGTTTAACGCCTTTGGAAGTTTAATGACCATGTCCCAGATATCCTTGGCGTCATTCATAGAATGGCCACGACCTTAGCACACGGGTGTAGGCGTACACCCGTCAGTGCATTTATAATTTTTAAGGTATAACTGCCAGTTACAAGAATAACGCGGCGGGACTATATCATGTGGTGTGTCTATTAATCTTTAACCCGGCACGAACCGGGCAACTGAACGCATAACAAACATGTAATTCTTTTACAAGTTTATACTCAAATAATTATCCCAAGTTATAAAAATCTTTTTGTGCCATGTTCATTCAAATCAATTTTAAACCTTTTCAAAATGAGTCAGTTAAATTGTATTTACCAGTGTAAACTGACGTATTTTCCCAAAAAGACTAAGTGCAGGTACTACTCGTAATAGGCTGGCCTCTCCTTAGCATCAATAAGAGTCTCGCAAGCTTGGATGCGTTAAGTCTGTTGAACAAGTCTCCTCTTTATTTTGATCCGCCTGTGGATCTGTTTCAACTACTTTGTGATACTTAAATATTACAAATTTTATTTGGTTGAAATAAATCTATCTTTTGCTTCCGCTGTGCATTTAAATATTGTGTTGTTTGACTTTGATGATATCAACTACGTCACGATACTCCCCACCGGGCCCACCGGTAATACGTGGAAATATCGGGGTGTGACACCCCCCTCCCCCGCAGAGCACAGACCTGTCCTGCCTGTGGAACGCCGTCGCGAACCACTGGGCTAGGCAGCGATGGAGGGCGCACCTCTCCCCCCATATAAGGCAGTACAGGTAAAAGAGATCCCCCTGAGTGCACCACTCGCGACTCTGCTCGCGTGGTGCTATAGATGTGGCAATAAGCTTGTGCAGGTAGCGGTAGAGGGGATCGGTGATATAGGAAGCCCTCTGCTTTGATGTCGTGCCGAAGCGATGCTCGCTGATCACCTGCCAGAACCGCATCAGAGTCGTACGGGGGGCCATCCATATGCCATCGGTGTAGATGGGGGTGTCTAACTCTCCACCCTGTAAAGGCTGGAGTGCTCGGCAAACCGTCTGAGTGACATCAAATGCCACTGCCCTGCTAGACGAAAGCTAATCTCTATCCACGGGTCGTCCTCGTCGCCATCCTCCTCTGGACGGTCTGCAGGCCTGGGAGCATAGTCGAAACTCGACAAAAACTCGCACGCCATGACCCTGTAAGACGGCGTGTATGCCATATCGAACAACCTGTCACACAGTGTGGTTAGTATGCATGTCGTATACAAAACCAAGGAAAAACAGTAACAAATAGTATACCTCGACCATGGAGTATCGTCTCCGATGAACCCTCAGGCTCTCGCCGCCTCCGCGACCTCTTCTAGAGCATCCCAATCGAGGGCACAGTGGCCGCCGATCTCCATACGACGAATCTTTTCACATCTGTGATAAGCCTCACTCCCCTCCTCGAACCTCAGATAATCATTCTCCAACAGGGGATCCTCTCCAGGGTCAGCGCCACGCCCACACCCACGTCCAGCGACACGCCCGCGCCCACGGCCGCGTCCACGGCCACGCCCACCAGGCACCGCCACCGCGATCAACGCCCTCGCTGCTCCATGTGCACGGCCACGTCCACCTTGACCGCGACCGCCACCTCGACCGCCACCGCCACCTCCTCGGCCTCTCCCTCTACCCATAGCGACTTCCATATCTGCATCATTAAACAATTTTAATCAATTTTTTTTCAAAATATAACAATTTTTATTTAATTTAAAAAAAATATAACACCTCCACCTACCCGGACGGTAATCGCGTTACGGACGACCCGAACGGTATATTATAATTATTATCTATCTACGACATATTAGGTTTCGGCGCTCTTTACTGACCTACGCGCAATACGGACGTTTCGACTAAAAAAAACTATATGTTTACGACGTCTTAGGTTTCGACGCTCAAAATGGACCTAATCGCGTTACGGACGACCCGAACGGTATATTATAATTATTATCTATCTACGACGTATTAGTTTTCGAGGCTTGTTACGGACCTACGCGCGATACGGACGTTTCGACTAAAAAATAAAAAAAACTATATATTTACGACGTCTTAGATTTCGACGCTCGAAATGGACCTAATCGCGTTACGGATGACCCGAACGGTATATTATAATTATTATCTATCTACGACGTATTAGGTTTCGAGGCTCGTTACGGACCTACGCGCGATACGGACGTTTCGACTAAAAAATAAAAAAATACTATATATTTACGACGTCTTAGGTTTCGACGCTCGAAATGGACCTAATCGCGTTACGGACGACCCGAATAATATATTATAATTATTATCTATCTACGACGTATTAGGATTCGACGCTCGTTACCGACCTACGCGCGATACGGACAGTTCAAATGTTCTTGAAAAAACACTGAATTTATGAACCTATACGATGCGTATAGGTTGATACGTATCGTATCAGTTCAAATGTTCTTGAACAAACAATGAAATTATGAACGGATACATATCATATAGGTCGATACGCATCGTATCGACCCATCTGTTCTTGACAAAAATTTGAAATTTTGAAACGATACGATGCGTATAGGCCGATACGCATCGTATCGATTCAAAAGTTCTTCAAAACCCCCCAAAAAAAACCCCAGTTTTCAACCCAAAATTCACAATAAACATACGGCTAAAAAGCAAAATCTAACACGTTAAAATGATGAGGGTGTGGAGATGAATGTCGTACTAGTCTTCGATCTTGAAATCTCGAGCGTATGTCGACCGTATGTATACCACTGTACGTGTGTATTTTGGTGTATTTGGAGTTTTGTTTGCTTTTGGATCGTATAAACCCCCTGTGTTTTAAGGGATTATATCGTTTCTCATTCTATACGCATCGTATAGATCTATACGATGGTTAGTAAATTACCAATATACCCCTGTTTTACCGTATTTTCAAACAGTTTAGCGTACTTTAGAGCATTATATCGTATTTTAAGGTATTTTAACATATTTTCATGTATCTTATGGCATTTTAAGGTATTTTAGCGCATTTTAGCATATTTCGGCGTATTTTAGCGTATTTAATTGTATTTTGACGTAGTTTACCATATTTTCAAACAGTTTAGCGTACTTTAGAACATTATATCGTATTTTAAGGTATTTTAACATATTTTCATGTATCTATGGCATTTTAAGGTATTTTAGCGCATTTTAGCGTATTTCGGCGTATTTTTGCGTATTTAATTGTATTTTGACGTATTTTACCGTATTTTGAGTTTTGTTTGCTTTTGGATCGTATAAACCCCCTGTGTTTTAAGGGATTATATCGTTTTCTCTTTCTATACGCATCGTATAGATCTATACGATGGTTAGTAAATTACCAATATACCCCTGTTTTTCAAATAAATCCAGGGGATAAAACGCATCGTATAGGTCTATACGATGCGTGTGAAAGTGCAATACGATACAACTTTGGCCTATACGATCGTATATGCCATAGTTTGAAAATTTGGTTTTTCGTGTTTTCCTCGGTTCGACGCGTATACGAGTCGTTTTTTTGACGAAATTTCGCATATTTTGTCGTTTTATGACGTATGACTTCAACATACGTCGTTTCGGTGACGTTTGGTTGCGTGCGAATATCGTATTTTACGATTACGTACAGTTTTGTTTGAACTCCACTTGTACTCCATAGTGCCGTGTTATATGTATACGTTCGTGGAAAATATCATTAGTCGCGTATTTTAGCGTACTTTAGAGCATTATATCGTATTTTAAGGTATTTTAACATATTTTCATGTATCTTATGGTATTTTAAGGTATTTTAGCGCATTTTAGCGTATTTAATTGTATTTTGACGTAGTTTACCGTATTTTCAAACAGTTTAGCGTACTTTAGAGCATTATATCGTATTTTAAGGTATTTTAACATATTTTCATGTATCTTATGGCATTTTAAGGTATTTTAGCGCATTTTAGCGTATTTTAGCGTATTTAATTGTATTTTGACGTATTTTACCGTATTTTCGAACATTTTAGCGTACTTTAGAGCATTATATCGTATTTTAAGGTATTTTAGCATATTTTCATGTATCTTATGGTATTTTAAGGTATTTTAGCGTATTTTAGCGCATTTTAGCGTATTTCGGCGTATTTTAGCGTATTTAATTGTATTTTAACGTATTTTACCGTATTTTCGAACATTTTAGCGTACTTTAGAGCATTATATCGTATTTTAAGGTATTTTTACATATTTTCATGTATCTTATGGTATTTTAAGGTATTTTAGCGCATTTTAGCGTCTTTCGGCGTATTTTGACGTATTTAATTGTATTTTGACGCATTTTACCGTATTTTCGAACATTTTAGCGTATTTTAGCGCATGTTAGCGTATTTTAGCATATTTTCATGTATCTTATGGTATTTTAAGCTATTTTAGCGCATTTTAGCGTATTTCGGCGTATTTTGACGTATTTTACCGTATTTTCGAACATTTTAGCGTATTTTAGCGCATGTTAGCGTATTTTAGCATATTTTCATGTATCTTATGGTATTTTAAGGTATTTTAGCGCATTTTAGCGTATTTCGGCGTATTTTGACGTATTTTACCGTATTTTCGAACATTTTATCGTATTTTAGCGCATGTTAGCGTATTTTAGCATATTTTCATGTATCTTATGGTATCTTAAGGTATTTTAGCACATTTTAGCGTATTTCAGCGTATTTCGACGTATTTAATTGTATTTTGACGTATTTTACCGTATTTTCGAACATTTTAGCGTATTTTAGCATATGTTAGCGTATTTTTGCGTATTTTAGCATATTTTCATGTATTTAATTGTACTGTAACGTATTTTGACGTATTTTAGCGCATTTTTGATTATTTTACCGTATTTGCGTATTACAAATTAATCAATATAATGCATTGATTTGGCAATAAACAAATGGAATACATTATACAAATAAATTATTGTTTAAATTACAAATCAATCAATAACAAGCAATGTAGGGTCAATGTTAGGCTTCATTAGCATATCATACCACGCTATCCGTTCCGTGTAGTTTTCCGTCCAACGTAAAGCTTCTTGGCGCGCGCGTCTACTCCATGTAAGGTTCGGTGGCGGCATTGGATAGTCCCCTTCAAGTCTGACGTGGATGAAATGACCACGATTAACAAATAACAGTGAAACGAACTGATGGGGGTCACGTGCGTACTTTGGATCATATACAGTAGAACAACCTTGGATGTCTAATATGTGAACAATCACACCAAACCTATTGGCAAGAAGGAGTGCTGCTTGAGGCATCTCCATCCAATGTTCCCTGGGTGGCATTCCAACCCCGGTAAAATTTATTCTCTGTACTTGTTGGTCGTAGTCCCCTGGTACTTCACTATCAAAGATGTACTCCCACATTTCTTTGTTCGGACCCGTCAGCTCTTCAAGTAGTTGGTTTCGAATATGCCCAAAGTAATCTTGTTCAAACCCTAAACCCGCAGCCGCCGCCCGAAACCCACAATGTCCATCCGACCTGACATCTTTTATTCTTGAAATGTAGGGGTGGAACACTTTTGGAATTTGTTTTTTGTATCTGTGCGCATATTCAAGCATTCCCTCATCAGTGATTAACGGAAAGGCATTGCCCTTGCCGGGCTTTTCTTCACGTGAAGATGTTGAACGACTGCGTCGATTTAACGACCTTTGAGACTTTAGAGACATTGCAGACGTAGACGGTATTAGGGAATCTTGCGATGCTACATAAGAGCTATGTCGAGGAGGGTCACACCTACTTTGTTGTCTGGGAGGCCCAACTGAGCTGTCTCAAGCAGCTTGCTCTTTTCTTTGTTGTTGGACCTTAGAAGTTGGCCGCCCGCGAGTGTTTTCTTGTACGACAGGCGGTTTTTTGTCGCTCATATATGGGTTTACCACAACCATGATCTTCGATAAGACGCTTTTCCTCACTTGCGGGGGTTGGGTAGACAATTTTTGTTTCACATATTCTAATTGTTTGTCTACATCAACATCTTCCTCATGTTGATCCGAATGACCGCAACGTGTCTATTCTCCGTGTTAGCTCATTTTCCAATAGGTTAAGAGCATGGATGGAAACTTTAAGAAGTAGGCTGGAAAACATAGGAATCTGAAGGTGGCTGTTCATTCGCTTGGTGCGGCTTTCTTCCAAGGATTTCTTTATTTGCGCATATTGCTTTAGTACCAAGGTGTCCACCTTTTTCACCAGCGATTCCAGACTGCATCTCGGTGTAGTAAGCTGTTTCTTTAATGCAGCATGTGCGCATTCAGCTCTGTTTGTTGTACTTTGCAAGAATGTCAGGGTTTGATTGGTCCATGCAGATACGAACAATTGTCTGGAGGTGCTTAACCAGTTATTCCATAGGTAATTAAAAACATCTTAAAAAAATAAACATATTCAAATTTTATATCAATTTGTATGAATCTATTTACTTAGAGAGAACATACATGTAAGTTGTTGATTGAAAAGGTGTCTCTGAAGGTTAACTCTTCGGTAGCGGAATTACACACTGTTTTCCACTGATTTATAAAGGCTTCCCAATCTTGTCCATTAAATGAACCCTTGCAGTGCTTCACAATATTTTGTAAGATGTGGAACATGCAGAGATATCTGTGTACGCTAGGGAATATTTTTCTACACGCGTTTATCAGTGCCTGGTCCCTGTCCGTTAGAATTACACGCGGCTCCATGCACTCGTGCAGCATAGACCTGACCCTCTCCAATAGCCAGACGTACGTTGCCTCCTGCTCGTTTGAAAGAAATGCATGCGCAACACAGAAGGTGTGGTTTGTCGACGACATACCCACAACTTGCAAAAATGGAAGATTGTACATGTTAGTCTTGTAGGTAGCGTCGATCATAAGCACATGCGGGAATGCCCTCCACATTTCAAAGGACTTATCATGACAGAAAAATATATGCTGAACGACGTTGGTGGAAGGTTCCGCCTGTATGTAATAGGTCATCTTTTTTTCCTGGAGGATTTGTTCTAGTCGCTGCATGGGAGACGGTTTTTTCTCAAACTTTGTGGCCCTAATCTTTTGGCGAGCGTTGTGTATGTTCTGTTTGGTTACGGCCTTCCAGATTGTATGGGGCTGTATGTCTTGATCTGTCAGCTCTTGCACCAGCCTAAACTCATTAGGAGTAAGCCTCCTGGCATACGCGTAACCCTCAAGATGTTCAGTAGGGCCGTGGTTGTGCGCCTCGTTATAATTTTTGTTCAGATAATCTATTCACCAAGACATACAGCCCTGGTCGAGACAACCTATCACCATAAAAGGGCACACACATTTTTTGATGCCGGTTTTCCTAACCGTTGCCTTACTCTCATGCTCGCCGCTACGACAACATTGGAGCCACACCCGGTTATCCTTGGACTGTCTGGTAACAATTATGTATCCGTTGGCTAAACCCCTTCGTTTTACCCAACTTTCCAAATCATCGCGGGATAAAAAATCCTGAAAACATAACAAGTAATTTAAAAAAATATAACAATTTTGAATGTACTTTTTTAAAAATTCTTAAAAAGATATTTGATTAATATTTAAAAAAATAGTTGATTAATATTTAAAAAAACATTTTAATGTATTTTTTTATAATATTTAAAAAATGTAACAGGTTTAATTAATTTTAAAATTTTTTTTAATATAACATTTATTAATTAATTTTTATCCTATTTGAAAAATATAACAATTTTAATGTATTTTGTATTAACAATTGTATAATTATTTAACAAAAAAATATAACATTTAACAAAAATATATATTGTTCGTACCTGATCAATTTTGTACGAAACTTCAGGGTAAGCGGGTGTCTCGTCACCCAATGACTCTTGCACGGGTGGCTCGTCACCCAATGACTCTTGCACGGCTGGATCGTCACCCAATGACTCTTGCACGTAAGAAGGGTGACTAAGGTCTCCTTGTACTCCCGAGGGACCACTAACGAAAACGTTATTGCCATATTCTTCCTGTCCGTACGAGGGAACGTAACCGGGTTCATAAAACGGAGACCTATAACCTTGATCATGGCTACACGCATTCAAATCTGGTAGCAACGTTTGGCGGGGCATAGCAGACTAAAAAAACAACGGGTAAAAGGTAATGGTAAGTTTAACGCCGAATAGAAAAAAGTAAATATATATACTTACCTCGTTGAGGTCTGGCAACGACGATTCATTATGACGGGGACGATAGCCCGACATGACCTCGTGCGCGTGATCATCATTTCCACCCAAATCGTAAGAATCGGGGACATTAGACCCCGCTTAATACAAACGGTGTGCTAAGTATTTCATAAAAAAATAGAATAAGTTAAAAAAAGAGTAAACTGCAATTTTACACCCTGAGGTTAGGGGTCATTGGTATGTCTACCCCCCCTAAGGAAATAATTGCAATTTTACCCCCCACTGTTTGACCTTATGTCGCACTTTTACCCCCCGACGTCAAAATGGGTAACAGAACTGTTAAGTCTAAGTTGAAATGACTATATTACCCTTACATTTTACCCCTCAACATTCCTGTTAAGTCGCACAATTACCCCCCACTGGTAAATTACTAATTTGTCCTTTTCTATTACCCCCTGTACTTTGTGTTAACACACAACATTACCCCCTGAAATTTACAAAACCAGGGTGTGTTCTATGGCCGGTACAATTTGCAGCACATAAGTGTGCTGCTAATGTGAACTTATGGCACTGTTGAGTATGCTACTAATGTCAACATAATGAGTGTAAACAAGCTGCAAATGCATACAATCAAACAAGGTGCAAATGCATACAATCAAACAAGCTGCAAAACATAATGAGTGTGCTGCTATTTCATTCACACTGATTAAGCACACCCTGCAAATGCACATGATTAAGCACACTGATTAAGCATTCACACTGATTAAGCACACCCTGCAAATGCACATGATTAAGCACATGATTATGCCCAAACTGTGACCAACCTACAACCAGTGTGTGTTATGCCCAAACTCTGTTCAACTTATGCCTACAACCTGCAAATGCACATGAGTGTGCTCCTAATTTTTATCAAACATAATGTCAACAAAAGCTAAATAAATTAAGTTAGGTTAACCTACATATTACACAAAAGGTTCGATTAAGTTAAGTTAACCTACATATTACACATAAGCTAAATAACATCCATCCGCTCCAAACTTTCCGGTGGTAGATGGAAGTTGAGGACAGGCCTCCTAAACACGGAGACCACCAGGTGGAGCACCAAAGATGAGCTTGATAAGCTCATCGTCAGGTCAATTGTAGAAAAACCAACAGTGAACCAAATCAGACCCTAAACCCTGTTTTATAACATGATAATGACTAAATCTGACACTGATTAACTAACATTGGCCGATTATACCTTTGGTGTGGCGGATGATATAGCGGATTACCCAAAAGACCGGCATTTCCACTGAGAATTAAGCTAGCGGCTGTGGTTGTTGTGATCCGACGAGGAGAAGAATGATCGGACGAGGAGCAGAATGATCGGAAGAGGAGATGTCGCCGTCGCCGGAGAGACACGGATCGCCGGAGAAGAAGGTAAGGTCGATGGTGGGAAGGTTGGGGGGTAATTATGCGGTGGTGTGATTCTTATAGGGGGTGGTGTATCAAATAAGCTTGACATAAGAGCAAAATGACATTTATACCCTTTGACCGTCAGGTTATTATGTTGACTGGTTACCCATTTTGACGCCGGGGGGTAAAAGTGCGACATAAGGTCAAACAGTGGGGGGTAAAATTGCAATTATTTCCTTAGGGGGGTAGACATGCCAATAACCCCTAACCTCAGGGTGTAAAATTGCAGTTTACTCTAAAAAAATGATATACCACACTGCTATCCGAAATAAACGTGCTCGTGTCCGCCTCAGACGGCTCACCGAAAACATAGTTGTACCAAGACATGTTTGTTAGTGAATGTGAATATATAACGAAAACGATATATATATCGTCTTCTTCGTCGTTTAAATAGGAGGAGAAGAATTCAAATTCAGAAAAGAATACGAGTCGTATAGCCCTATACGATGCATATAGGGCATACGTCAATCACTTTACGTCACTCAACAGTGACGGAAAGCTGATCGTACTTTCTAAAAAAAGTAATACGCATCGTATAGGCCTATACGATGCGTATTACTTTAACCCCCGTGAGACAATGTCAGTCTTTGACTGACACAGAATTAATTACCAACACAATACGCATCGTATAGACCTATACGATGCGTATTGAGAGTGTCGATTTAATAAGCCAAGGTGTGTCAATAATACGACCCATTCTGAATTTGTTTATCCTATGCCAACTTAGGTTTGTCGCTACTCTTCTTCCCAGCTAATGTAAGTTCTTCCCAGCTAATGTAAGGGTAAATAAATGTTAAACCCATATGCGGTTTATTTTTAATTTTTTGTATCTGAGTTGTCGGTTCAAGTTGATAATCATCATGCATTCATATTGTATAATTTTAGTTGGCCCAAATGAACCTGTATACAATTTTTTTAAACCCAAATCAACCCATATGCAATTTTTTTAAACCCAAATCAACCCATTCTTGCCACACATAGTTCTTGGATTGATAATAATCCCAAATCAACCCATTAAGAATCTTAATAGTGGCTATTGACTTTTTGATGACTTTTAGTTATGCAAATTTTGGCTCTATTTTTTCAACAAATTGTCCAAAACTTAACACGATGCAAATTTTGTTTGGTCTTGTTGGTGGATGGGGATAGAAATCCCAACACCACATGTTCCCAACAACAAAATAATCAGTTTACTATTAGATGTAATTGGGTCGACCCGTCTAACCAGTTTCATGAACAGACTGTGTTCGGTGGTTGTGGGTACACGGCTCAGCCCATCAAATCGTTCAAAATTAGGATTTAAAAACAAAATGCTACCTTAACAGCTTGTTTCGATAACGCGGGTCTTGGGTTAAGGAGGTAGTTTTCTTTATACAATTAACTAAACGTAATGTGTTGAAATGAGGTGACACAAACCCGACACAACTTACCATCCCTAACCAAAATGCTCATCACGTTGGCATCACAACAGCCCAACTGATTCAGTAAAATTGAAAAAATAACTTCTGCACAAAGTTGATTTTTCTGTTGATACGTATCTAATATCTTGTGTAAGGTAGAATTTAAGTGATATTCATATTTCAAGACATAAAGTGTCCAAAAATTCCGAACAACTGGCGAATGCAACATGAATTAAGGTTATTACTAATTAGGGACAGCAATTCTTGACACGACCCGTCAACTCGACTCGAACCCGACACATAAAAAACAGATTTGGGTCGACTAACACGACCCGTTTAAAAAACGGGTCGGATTCGGGTTGACCCGTATTAAAAACGGGTTGACGCATTAACCCGTTTAACTATTTGGAATCTTATATATTTTTGTTTTTATTTTTTCCGTTTCTATTTTACATGGTTAGTTATAATAATGTTAAATTTGATACATTATGTTATTTATTTGTCACACTCATACTTATTATTAAACATGTTATCGATAACCCGTATAAAACGCAACAACTCGTTTATAGATCATCAGCTTATATGACTCATTTAAAAATATGGGTTAAATGGGTCGGGTTTGGGTTGACCCGAATTTAAATTGGCCTGTAATAATCCCACTAAGACCTTATTGGCCATTAATAATCCCATCTCAGAATATTCCCCCCACCAGTCCCACCTTTCACCTATTTTTCCTACAATGGTCCACGTTAAAAAAAACTTAACGGAGTTAAGCTTTTTGCCAAATTACAAACATATTTTTTAGGGCTTTTGATTAGAACGACGATAAGAGTCCATTGATGTAAAACTTGTTTCGAAACGGTGCTCCAAACGATGAAAACGACGCTTCAATTCGGGTGTTTAAATTTCCAATTAACCAAAATCAAGTCACTTGGAGCACCATTTCGAAGTAAGTTTTACATCAATGGACTCGTATCATCGTTCTGATCAAAAGCCCTAAAAATCTGTTTGTAATTTGGAAAAAAGCTTAACTCCGTTAAGTTTTTTTAACGGGGGACCATTGTAGGAAAAATAGGTGAAAGGTGGGACTGGTGGGGGGAATATTCTGAGGTGGGATTATTAATGGCCAATAAGGTCTAGGTGGGATTATTACAGGCCAATTCCCCTACTTATTATTAAACATGTTATCGATAACCCGTATAAAACGCAACAACTCGTTTATAGATCATCAGCTTATATGACTCATTTAAAAATATGGGTTAAATGGGTCGGGTTTGGGTTGACCCGAATTTATATGGGTCGGGTTAGGGTTGAAATCTTTGACCCGAACAATAATAATATGGGCCGAATTCGGGTTGAACATTTCAATCCACCAACCCGCAACCTGTCAACCCGCTAACCCATCAACCCGACACGATTGACACTCCTAGTTATTACTACCCTGGTTCACAAGCCCTCGGGTGACCAGGGCTGATTACTATATAACATAATGATGGGTCCTGTCAAAACTAAATATAAACAAAACAACTTTGTCACAATTTTCGGGCAAGATTGCCGTGTCGCAGCTCTCGTGATGTCTTTACCCTTCTACGCTTATGGCGTTTCTAGGTCATTCTTGGCCTGTCAGAAGTTTCTGGGTCGACCTGTCTAACCAGAGATTTTGCACGAGACATGTTCGGTTTAAGTTGCAGATGAACAAGTTTACCCTTCAACCTGCTTAAACTTAGAGGCTGTTTGTTTAGCTCTTAATGAGCCTTTTAATGGTTCAGACTCTTGTTGGTTCAGTACTTAATGGTTCAGACTGTTTGTTTCGCGAATAGATGTCAGAATGGTTCAGACACTTGCCTCTGAATGGTTAAACATTATACTGAGTCTGAATGGTTAAGACCTGTAATCTGAATTGGTCAAACATTTGCCTCTGTTAAGCATTATACTGCTGGCTCTTAATGGTTCAAACCCTTACTGGTTTAGCACTTAACTATTCAAAAGTTATCAAATAGCCCTTTAGACTTGTACAACCCGTTTAAATAAATGTGTAAGTGAGTCATGTCCGGACACGTCAGAGTATTTTTTTGACACGATTAAGGGGGTGTTTGTTTTTTCTTCTAACATCTTCAAGGAGCTAATGTCTGCAGGCGCGCAAACACCAAATCCATTTTCAAACCCTAACCATAACCAAATCCCCAAAATCAACCCAATCCACATGGACGCCTATTGCTCCGACTGCCGGAAAAGCACCGAGGTGGTCTTCGATCACTCCGCTGGAGACACAGTCTGCTCGGAGTGCGGCCTCGTTCTCAGTATCGCACTCAATCGATGAGACCTCCGAGTTACCAGTGATTTTTTGCTCAATGATGGTGGATTATCCACGGTTATTTCCAAACCGAACGGTGTTACCAGTGATTTTTTGTCTAGTTCGTTAGGACGGTGGCAGAATCGCGGCTCGAATCCGGATCGGTCGTTGATTATGGCGTTTAAAACCATTGCTACGATGTCGGATAGGTGAGATTGGTGTTCGATTGTCTCTTTGGTTTGGTTGTTAGAGTGTTGAAATTGGGGATCTGGATATGTTAGGGTTTGAATCTGTGATTTTGATTGGTGGAAATTGGTGTTGGAATTATTGATATGATACGTGTTTAGAAGGATTTTTATAAGTTTGAAGTGAATGGTGTGATGAGAGTTATCTAAGCTTCAAACATTGAGCGAAATTGATGTTGAAATTATTGATATGATAGGGTTTGAATCTGAGATAATAAGCAGAAACATATGAGCAGTTGATGTTGCTAGGAATAATCATGCTTGTAAGATGATTTAGCTTGTGCAGACATTATCTTCTTAAAAAATCAAAGAGTCTTGTATTTTCAGCTTGCAGAGCTTCAGACCATATCTTCAGTTGCAGACATGAAAACAGATGAAATCAGCTTGCAGACAGTTTATGTCTGCAAAAACAAACAGCACCTAAATAGACAAAACATGTTCTGATCAGATGATGCCAACCCAAACCCGAAACAAATTGCCATCCCTAACAAAAATGCGATTCACATTACGTTGATATAACCTTTTCTCTTGCAAGTCACCTATCGTTCTTAAAAACGACTCATAACATGTGCCATAACGTTAACATGTGCCCATATCGATGAGTCTTAAATAAAGAGGTTTCGATTCATTCATTTTCATAAGAACAAGAGTCACTGCAACACAAACTAAAGTTATTATTATTACCATGGTTCACGAGCCCTCGGGTGACTAGTGCTAGTCTGCTAGAACACAATGATGGATCAGGTCTAAACTAACAAAATGTCAAAACTAAACCACTCATGATTAAATAAACAGAACCAAAAGTCCAAAACTAACAATAACGCAAGCATCTCACAACATGACTGTAGGTACTGAAACATTGACAAGTTTATGCGCGGTTTTGTTTCGGGTGTCGGGTCTATTCTCCGGGTACTGCAACACCTTGCTTCAGTTTCTCCCTCTTCAACTTCTTCTTGGAAACTGGCTTCTTTTTTCGTGGCGGCAGAGTCTTCTGCGCGTACATGTAGAGTACGTAGTTGCCAACGAGAAATGTTATCAGTAGCCCGCCCACAACAAGCAAAACAATCAAACCTGGGTTGAATCCGGTGGCTTCGACATTCTTGTTCACAAATTGCTGATCAAATTAGTGAGAACAATAAAGCATGAGTATTCAGAACTCAGAAATAGCACATTCTAGTTGATTCAGGATTGATATCCACCATAAGAGAGCTCAAATAAATATGAACAGTTTAAGGATTCAGAAACAAAATTAGAACACAGCTATCAGTTTCCATATATAATGTGGATCATGTATGTTCAAGCTCTTCAATTGTTTATAATCAAATATAGCAAAATTGAATGTTCTTCGTTATATTTACGATCGTGAACGTAGGGGGTTGCTTCCGGTACAAACCATATTTATCCTGCAAACCGTAAGAACACATCCTAGCACTTAAAACAGTTAAATTAGCACATACCAAAACAATACATACATAAAAGTAGCACTTTTGAATTATATTTGCACATGAAAATTAATCAAGATAATTGATTTTAGCACATATTTGAATGATATCAGCACTTTTCTTAATTAGCACATTGAAAACAAAAGGAAGATCCAAATAAAGAATTAAGTGTTTGTTAGCATATTTATAGGAAATTCAATATAATTGATATTATTTAGGATGTTATTTAATTTATTTTATCATTTCTCTATAATTGGTTAGATGCCACGTGACACTTTTTAAATGGTTCGTACAGTTTGTATACAAAATGTGGTTTGTATTTGATCCTACTCCCGTGAACGTGTTTCATAGCCTAAATCACGAACGATTAGACAACACAGAAAAATGAAATCAGTTACGGAAATAAAATAAGAACACAGCAATCAGTTTCCAGATATAATAGTGGATTATACATGTTCTAGCTCTTCAATTGCTTGCAATCATATATAGCAAAATCGAATGTTCTTAGAAGCATAAACAAATCTCAATATCCCTTCCTTAACACTGATCCAGTTCAAATTCACATACCTAAACATGTTTCACTACCTAAATCACACTTCAAGACATAAATTGGCTTAAATCGCGATCGTAAACACGTTTCACAGCCTAAATCAAACTTCCAGACATAAATCGGCTTAAATCGCGATCACTTACACAACACAGAAAAATGAAATCATCAGTTATGATAACAAAATAACAACACAGCTATCAGTTTCCAGACTTCAATCACTTGCAATCATATATAACAAAATCAAACGTTCTTCGATACATAAATAAATCTCAATTTCACTTCCTTAACACAATTCCACTTCAAATTCACAATCATAAACATATTTCACAACCTAAATCGCACTTCTAGACACAAATCGACTTAAATCACAAACAATTACATAACAGAAGAAAAATAAATCAGTTACGGAAATCAAAGAAACTCAATTCGAACAAAAATTAACAGCGATTAACAACATCGATTGAAACAGGCTAAGAACCCTAGATTAGATGGATCGTACACAGATCTTATGAAATATATGAGAATTGAGTTGTGATGTTTGAAATTAGTAGGAGATCTGTAAGGAGAAGTACCGATTTATCGAAGGATGGATCCGATTCGTAATCCATGAAGCGAGAGAAGATGCGAGATGGGAGTTTGAAATCGCGTAACGGAGACTTCAAGGTGCAGTAGTAGTATATGGTTTCTGTGAGTTGAGATTTGTTTGTTTTTTGGTCCTTTGACTTTTATGTATTTATGAATAACACCCAAATCTTAATTATATTTACACTCCTCATTTCTTTCATCCGGGGGAGGGGGTGTTTATTTGTGAGTGAACAACTGAAGATGGCGCAGGCTCCGAGTAGCTCGGGTCGGGAAACCGACCGGAGGAGGGGGGGGGGGGTTTCACGGGTTCAATTCGGACCAGAGGAGGTGTACACCTCTAATTGGGTGTTGAGAGGGCATCGACGTGTTACATTCCGGCCACCCTTATATATTTAGTGTGTATTTTGTTTATAAACAACTGGGTTTTAATAATCTAAATTCTAACGTATGATAAAAAGATAATAATAATAATAATAATAATAATAATAATAATAATAATAATAATAATAATAATAATAATAATAATAAAACAATGACTATTTGAGCAGTGGCTGATCTAGAAAATTATTATAGGAGCAACGTTTCAAAAAAACGAAAGGGGTAACGAAATCAAAAAAAGGTCAAAATCTTCCAAAATTTACACTTATGTCGGAGCGTCAAGGGGCAATAGGGGTTACCACTTGTTACACTTTATATCCGCCTTTGAATTTGACCAATGATACTTTTAATTTTCACTTTCGTTTAGGGTAATCTCCTAAGCTTAATCATAGTAAATTTTCACTTGCTTTACACTTGATTCTCACTTGATTTTGCTAACAAGAAACCTACATTTTCTCATTTTGTCATAATCATCCGTGTGAGCTAAAATTAGGGGAAATTAAGTGTAAATCTAGGACAATTATACGAGTTCCTTGACAACGACGATGGAAGTTAAAAGTGTTATTGATTAAATAGTCAGTATAATTATTATGTATCATTGGTTATATATATTTTTTTGAAAGATAAACTTCACTAAAAACCGGCGCCACTCGTCTCCAAGAAAGAGACCGAGCCTCCCAAAACCCAAATTACATCAAAGTGAATTTACACCACGCATCCCAATCACAAATACTATGTTTTTTCTAATGTTTATACCATAAAAATCCGTAAGCCTTCACGTCCGCTATGATCTCTACTCCCTTTGTCCGAATGCCTCTGAAAACTAACTCATTGCGAGCCTTCCATATGCGCCAACACACATTGATTATAATCCCTTTTATCACCTCTTTATACATAGGAGAACGCCTACAGTTGTCTGCAACATCCAATAAGTCTTTGGTGTTGAAAGCAAATACATTTGGGATACCGCACCATCTCGAGATCACCTGCCAAATACATGCGGTAAACGCACATGCAGTAAAAATATGCACAGCCGATTCGTCTGCATCATTGCATAACAAACACCCTGTATCCGCAACATGTATGTGTCTTCGAACTAAAGCGTCTTTCGTAGGAATACGCTCCATTGAAGCCCTCCACATGAATATGTTGCATTTTATTGGAATCCACTTAACCCACTTGAAACCTGGGGGGAGGAGGAGGAGGAGGATTGGGGTGTTTTTCACGGGTTCAATTCGGACAAGAGGAGGTGTACACCTCTCATTGGGTGTTGAGAGGGCATCGACGGGTTACATCCCGGCCACCCATATATATTTAGTGTGTATTTTGTATATAAAACAATAAATTGGATTTTAATAATCTAAATTCTAATGTATGATAAAAAGATATTAATAATAATAATAATAATAATAATAATAATAATAAAAAACTATGACCGTTTGACAAGTGGCTGATCTAGAAAATCATTATAGGGACAATGTTTCAAAAAACGAAAGGGGTAACGAAATAAAAAAAATGTCAAAATCTTCCAAAATTTACACTAATGTCGAAGCGTCAAGGGGCAACAGAGGTTACCACTTGTTACACTCTATACCCGCCTTTAAATTTGACCAATGATATTTTTAATTTTCACTTTCGTTTAGAGGTAATCTCCTAAGCTTAATCATAGTAAATTTTCACTTGCTTTACACTTGATTCTCACTTGATTTTGCTAACAAGAAACCTACATTTTCTCATTTTCTCATAATCAATAAATTGGATTTTAATAATCTAAATTCTAATGTATGATAAAAAGATAATAATAATAATAATAATAGTAATAATAATAAACTATGACTATTTGACCAGTGGCTGGCTGGTCTAGAAAATCATTATAGGAGCAACGTTTCAAAAAAACGAAAGGGGTAACGAAATCAAAAAAAGGCCAAAATCTTCCAAAATTTACACTAATGTCGAAGCATAAAGGGGCAACAGGGGTTACCACTTGTTACACTCTATATCCACCTTTGAATTTGACCAATGAGACTATTAATTTTCACTTTCGTTTAGGGGTAATCTCCTAAGCTTAATCATAGTAAAATTTCACTTGCTTTACACTTGATTCTCACTTGATTTTGCTAACAAGAAACCTACATTTTCTCATTTTGTCATAATCATCCGTGTGAGCTAAAATTATGGGAAATTAAATGTAAATCTATGACAATTATACGAGTTCCTTAACAACGACGATGGAAGTTAAAAGTGTTATTGATTAAATAGCCAGTATAATTATTATGTATCATTGGTTATATATATTTTTTTGAAAGATAAACTTCATTAAAAACCGGCGCCACTCATCTCCAAGAAAGAGACCGACCCTCCCAAAACCCAAATTACATCAAAGTGAATTTACACCGCGCATCCCAATCACAAATACTATGTTTTCTCCTATGTTTATACCATAAAAATCCGTAATCCTTCACATCCGCTATGAACTCTACTTCCTTTGTCTGAATGCCTCTAAAAACTAACTCATTGCGAGCCTTCCATATGCGCCAACACACATTGATTATAATCCCTTTTATCACCTCTTTATACATAGGAGAACGCCCACAGTTGTCTGCAATATCCAATAAGTCTTTGGTGTCGAAAGCAAATACATTTGGGATACCACACCATCTCGAGATCACCTGCCAAATACATGCGGTAAACGCACATGCAGTGAAATATGCATAGCCGATTCGTCTGCATCATTGCATAACAAACACCCCGTATCCGCAACATGTATGTGTCTTCGAACTAAAGCGTCTTTCGTAGGAATACGCTCCATTAAAGCCCTCCACATGAATATGTTGCATTTTATTGGAATCCACTTAACCCACTTGAAACCTGGACTCGAGCTTTCTGTTGTTGTTTTTGACAACCATGATTTTATTGCCACTACTGAGAAACCATCCTTCGATCCGTGCCATTGCCAATAGTCTCTATCTTCCGAAAGTTGTAATCCTGCAAGTTTATTAGTTAATTCTGTCAATTCCAAAAACTCATTCACCAATTCTATCGGCCTCCTCCACTGCCACAGAACCGAACATATATTATCATCCATGAACAGCCGATCTGATATATTACAAAACTTTTCTTCTTCTTCTACTCGGAATAAATTTGGATATTTCACTTACAAAACCGAATCATCTAACCATGGATCTAACCAAAATCGAGTCCTCTTACCATCGCCAAGCTTACTACGAATTAATGATCCAAAGTTGGCCATCGATCTGGACTTTATATCCAAGCTTTGACTATATTCGACCACACACTAGCACTACAGTTTCGAATCATCAAATAAAATTCCCACTTTCTAGCATTTGCATTGATCTTAATATATAAACTTTTTTAAGATCCGATCATGTGATATTTCATTGAACTTAAGAGGGTAATTATTTACTAGAGAAATAATTAATTAAAATAGTGATCGGGACAAATAACAAACTCATGTTATCTAACAAATAATTACTTAAAATAAGGGTGTGAAGGGAATTAACTACGCCTTCAACACTATCCCTTAGGCGTTATAGGGGTATGAAGAGAGAGACGTTTATAGTATAACGCCAAAATGTGGACCGGGGGGGGGCACGGAATTAATGATTGAAAGGAGAATAAAAACGTTAATAATTACACTTTTTTAAGGGACGTAGTGATGTCGTTTTAATGAAAAATACACCTTAGGGGATACTAACCATTATGAATGGTCATCGGGCTTTCATATTTACACCATCGTTACTTGCCATTTCTATAAAAAAATATTATATTTTTATGAATTTTTTCTTTTTTTTTATCTTTTAAATACTTTTAACATAATTATTGTTAATTTTATATATAATGATACCACATATTAGGGATGAGCACTGCACCTGTTCAGTACCGAACCGGTACAAAAATACAGGAAAAATTGGTACCGGTGCCGAATATACCGGTACAATATTGATATTTACCGCGTAAATACCGGTACCAGTACCAAAAAAACGGGGTAAGTGAAAATCGATACCGATACTGAATATAACTGATACGGTTTAGTACCAATACGGTACTGGTACCCGCTACCAAATGCTCATCCCTACCACATATACTAGTTACACATTCTAAAACTTAGCTTTCTTGTTTATCAATATCACAAAAGGTAAAACTAAATTCCATTTTTTTTTTCCAAATATAAAGATGTTTACTCTTAAGGATTGATATCCACTTAATTGTATATAAAAAGGGTGTACCTCTTATTTTAAAGCCAAAAATAGGCCTTACAACTCATGTCGATGTCAACTTCGTCCAAATTTTTGATAGCTAGCATTTAGTTTATTCAATCAAAGTTCTAATAAAAGTTCATTAAATCTTTATGCAATTTGCCTCTTTTGAATGAGACAACTCATGTGCTTAATTCTCCGAGTTGACTTAAGAAAATCATAGGTAAGCTGATTCAATGGTCAGATAATCCAAACCTATTAAAAAACCGGATGATCTTTTTTATTATATTGATGTTGTTTTATTGTTATTTTCTTAATTTTTAATTGGCTGTTCGTACATTTGTTGACCTACCCGTGTATTTCTAAGGCCCCCTCCCCTTTATAATATAAAATCCAATTGTCCCAACTTTATTATCATCATTTTAATATCCTTTACCAATGAAATTACATTGAGATATAAGATAAATGGAGAATAAGTTGCGTTATCCGTTTTTAAAAATATTACAACAAAATGGATTCACTATGTAGAATTCAATTTCTATCTATATGTATGGATAAACCTAATTCGAATAATTATCAACCAAACACTTATAATAAAGGGTCGAATAATCATTAATATGAGAAAAAGTCAAACAAAATAACGTAGATCTTAATAAAACTAATAAAAATTAGAAATTTGGATAATTAAACAAATATAAATAATTGAACTGCATGTCTATCTTCTTTTATGATACAATAAATTAAAGGTTTTTGAAGAAAAAAATCAAGATTCGTTCACAAAATTATCTTAGTGGAACATACTAAAATAAGTTGTTAAAGAAGAAAATAATTTATAATATTAATTACAAAGTTTATTGATTTAGGTGTGGTGACATGTCACATATAAATAACAATGCCGCAAAAATTTAGAAATTACACATAGCTTGAGTGAAGACTAAAGGAACCTGACTAGTTGTTTCCCCAAATCAATTCGTTATAGAACTATGACTTATATAATATATCGTGTTGTACAAAATTATGATTTAAAAAATGATTTTTAAAATATTAAGAACTAAAACATTGTCTGTATAAAAACTCATCTAATTATTTTTATCGTTTGAGGTATAAAAACCGGTTGATGATCTCTATATACCCAGAAGATGAAACATATCCGATATGCCGTAAAGCTTGTATGTATAAATACGTTGAGCACGCAGTTCATCGTAAAGAGCTCCCTGGGTTCAAATACCGGCATGACTGGGTGCAAAATGTTTTGTAGGACATCCTAAGAAGAGCTGAGATTTCTCCTGAGAAAGAGGCCCCTGTGAATTTCCTCACGGACCCTATGGAAGGGAGATCTACTCCGCGACCAGCGGATCTGCTCGTTTTTGGTTAGGCTGGGGGGAAACATGCTTGTGTGGACCTTACGAGGGTTTCCCCTTTGGTTGGTTTAAGGGAAAACGGGTGTGTAGCTGGACACGCAGCAAAAATGGTAGAATCAAAGAAAGTGGATACGCACGCTAAAGCTTGCGCAGAGAACCAACATGTCTTTGTCCCTTTTGCCTTTGATACATTTGGCTCTCTAGCGCCAAAAGCTATCCACTTCTTGACCAGGGTCTAACGCGTCACCACAACAATTGTTCAACCCCAGGGGGCAGGGGTTTGTGTTTGGAAGGTTAGGGGTTGCAATTCAGAAATGGGTGGTGGCGCACCTTGTTGCCCGTCTACCTTCTGTTTTGATGTAACTTGACAAATTTTTTGATAAAATATTATAATTATAATAAAAAAACATTCAAATACATTTTTTTTTAAATCCACACATATGTTAAACATCCTGTCACACCCCCAAAATCCACCATGCGGAGTATCACCGCTTGGAGGCGTGACATGACCAGGATCGAGCCACCAATCATATTGAACAACATAATTAAGTAAATAAAACCAAACACAATACGATTGGTGACCAAAAGGAAGTAAACCGATTTTAGGTTAACAGCGGAAGCATAAAACATAAGTTCAAAACATAAGTCCATAGTTCATAAGTTTAAAGTCCAAAACGTAGGTTTAATAAGTTCATAAAGTTTATTCATTAAGTACGGGACATATCAGTTCGCATCCCACAACGACCACCTCCATATGCAAGCTCCATGGCATCTAATGACCTGCAAAGCATGTAATAACGAGTCAACAACAAAGTTGAGTGAGTTCACGGTTGGTTGTCCATTTTAGTGTTGTTTCCAAAAACATAGTTTAATCTCATTCGGCTATCCAGCCGTGGGGGTTACCCCATAGTTCGAAAACGTTTATTTGTTAACCATCCCATGTCCACCTTCCCTGGCTATCCAGCCCGGCACTTTGGCCGTGGGGAGCTACCCCAGTATTTTAAACTACCAGACTCGTTTATCATATCGACTACTAACAAAAATCAATTGTGCCCTAGCGTCGGTGTTCTATCACCACCGACGTGCGATAGTCCATTAGTACACGCCCGTCCGACTGGCACGGTGTGAGGTTTGTTAAACCTAATAGCGCTATTAACTAATGACCCGCTCGCCATAGCCTCGGCGATTAAGTCGATACAAAAAGGGAGGGACTTCGCTGATAGAGTTCTAGTCCAGTAAGTCTAACACGTCCCAACAGGACGAGGAATTTACATTCCTGAACACGTCTCAAAGGACGAGGAATCCCTATTCCTGTACCCATTCCCATTCCCACCGGGAATTTACCATGCTTTGTAGAAAAGTGTGAACTCACCTCGGTTTGCTCGGTTAGATTCTCAAATATCGCTAACAGTCAAGGTCGGTCAATCACGTCCTAGTATGTTTACAGTTAGTCATTTAGTGTCTTACAAATAGAGCACAAAGTTCCTACACGTATCTATCACATAGCATGCATTACTTTAACTGTTTATGCCCGTATATATATACTTCCCATCCATTCCCCACTCATAAGCATACATACGATAGTGCACGTAAAACATATAACATGTTAGATCATTCACAGATAGCATACTCGACATTTAGACACGCAAGTCACAACTTATGTCAATTCAGCATTAACATTCAAAACCGGCTGTTTTCGGACATTTTAATAAAATAGTTAACTTATTCCAAAAATTCCCAAATTTTTATAGAATGCCTTAAACGTTCAAAATTTTATTTTGTAAAAATATCGGGGTCCGATTCATTACCAATATTTTATAAAAATTCATTTTCCGGACTGAATTCAGATTTATATTTTTCTGACCACAGTCCACGAGATAATTTATTTAAATTCATCGAGCGTCTGTAACGCCTTATCAGGTTTTAACCTAAGATTCGCAGCGGAAATACGAACTTAAAAATTCTCTTTCATTATATTCATTCTAACATACTTAGAAATACATTAAATCACTCTTTTACATCAAATACATTAACGCATTCTGTAAATTTATAAAATTCTGACATACTTATATTAATTTACGTGACCACGCGCCCACACGTACCATCCATGACTTGACTCGATCTTCGACCGCTTACACTCCATGATGAGAATCCACAGCTCTGTACAACCTGTAGACACCGCGTACAATCACATCATTAGTAACCGGTGTCATCATACATAAGATTTAAACATGCGTAATTAGGCGTCAACATATCATGCTTTCGCTCATGTTAATCCATCCCTTCATCCATTCAAACCACCCGCATTGGATTTCGGTGTCTACCTTTAACTTCCATTACAAGTATATCTGCATCCGCATTTCATTCTCAATAGGAAAACGGTTAGCATCATTAGATTTCATTCATACGAACATATTTATGTATACGCATAACAAGTCTTATTCATTTGTGCATATAACTAAATTCCAAATCATGCATACATACCCCTTCTATCCATACAAGTACTTACAATTTACTTTCTACACAGTATTACTTACAAGTCCTAAATACACACGTCTATGTATGTAAATCGTATACACATAATTCTCCACATTTACGCGTTCTTAGTCATACTCTCCTATGAGTTCCAATTACTTACTTACAATCAAACTCATGCCTATGCGTATAACTACTTATTTCATCTTTTTGAATAATATCATCATGTAACCTTCCTTCTTACCTATAATTAATAGAAACTATTTCTTAACCACTTTCGACTTATTTACCGTAAGCTTACCTTGTTACTTCCATCGTTTCATACTTTCTCACATGATTCACAATGGTCATTGTACTACATTACAATTTACATCTAAAGTGTAAGTCCGGGATTCACTTACCTTGCGCGTCCGTATTTGCGTTCGCTTACTTGGTTGAGTCTTCTTAGTCCGTTAGCCTTCAACGCTCCATCCATCTTGACATGATTCCTATACACTCATGTCATTACATTCACATTCTTATTAGCATATATGCTTATACATGTGAACAACCATATCAAATTCACATCTAATATACGACCTACATAAAGCATACTTAACATCATTAATCCATTCAAACAGGCATAAAACATACTCGACATCATCCCTACATAATCCTCACATGAACTATATTCATTTACCCACTACTTGCATACAATTTCACTTATTATTGTCTTTTAGACATTTCATCAAACACCTGGTGCGCGTATCATTTTCTAAGCATAATGTACAAGTGCTTTAAGCATGTTCTTCCTTATTTCATCTTATGAACCCTTACATTCAAGCAAAGTCTCATAATCACAAATTCCACATCAAGTTTATCTATCTAAGCCTATCATACTACACCCTATATATCACAAAATCACACTATAACATCTTCAAGTTCATCATGATCATCATCTTCACACTCATGCAATGGGTTTTATTCTAAATCACCCAATTACTTGAAATTACTCATAACATAAGTTCTACTTGGTGTTTCTAACACCTCTACATGCTTAATTTCATACAAATTCATGGATTGATCATAACCCACTTCGAACAAGATCATCAAATCTAAATTTTAAGACATACCTTATGATCCCCTTGTGAAAGTGATCGTTAATTCATGTTCAGTTGTGAATTTGGACCTCATTCCACCCTTCAATTTGAAGATTTATCAAGAACAAGGGTTTGAACCCTTGTTCTTCTTCTTCCTGATCGTTCCACGCACACACCAAGTGTGTGTGTGTGTGTTTTCCTTTATTTAATAAATCATGTTTCCCTTTTTAACGGTTTTGGTCCCTTAAACTTCGTTTCAATTAATAATGAGACTTACACTCGTTATCTTGTTACTTATATACATGTCACCACTTGGTTAAATATTTCTTGTCAAATTTTATTTACGGTTCCGTTTTTACCCTAAACGGTATTTTACCCGGTTCCTTTATATTAACCGAGTTTAAATTATCAAACCCATTTTGGGGTGTTACAGCGTCCGATTTACGATATTCCAGTGGGGTAATTACAAATACATCGGTGGTCAACTAAGGTATAAATTTCGTGATCAGACTCCACACAGATTACAAGTTATAACAGAAAACAAGACGCACTTTTTCAGCAGAAAAATTGCAGCTCTAGCTGCTGTTACGAAAAGACGCTTTTAAAATAGTAAAGGGAGTCCAAAAATTACGATTCCGGTGCCATTAGAATCGTATTTCATAATAACACGTTTTAGAGTCAAAATATCAGTTTTTCGTAGTGTTTACAACCTGTTTACAGCCAACTGAAGTTGGCTGTAAAACCGGGACAGATTCTGTTTTCACTCTTTATCTTACTAACTTGTGTTCGATTGATTCCGTTAATCATGTTTAGTGACCACAACAACATCAAACACTAATATTAATCAGCAAAACATCAGATAATCAACCAATAATCATAACAAAACAAGATCCAAGAGTTTTACACTAATATTCATTATTTAACCAACATGTTCATCATTTTTAGTAGACTTTTAGTTTTGTTCTCTAGTGTTCATGATTTTTATCCAACAAAATTCTTATTAACCACTTTAGACAAGCTTAAGAAGGTGATTAGAATCACTTACTACTAGCTCGAGGCTAGGGAAGAAACTAGTCGAAAAACGAGTGGTTAAAAGCGTCGTAGAGAGGTTCTTGACAATCCGCAAGCTCCGGGCTTTCTTGTATGAGATCCTTCACACTTGTGGATGCTTGAAATAACTTGATCAAAATCGAAAACGGATGGTGGGTGGTGCTATGGTTTCGGCCGAAAGTCAAGAGGAAGGGAGAGAGGCAGGGGCGGACTTACGTACAAATTACGGGTTCCCGGGAACCCAGTCTTTTTTTAATTTTTAGCATAAATATATATAAGAAGCTGAAAAGGAACCCATAAGTATATTGTAAAAGGAACCCATAAACATAAAAGGCCTTGGTTCCACTGGTTAAAATCGCGCTTTTCTTCCTAACCCACCCGGGTTCGAATCTCGGCACTGCATATTTTTTTGTCCGTTTTTTTTTAATTTCTCTTTTAATTTTTTTTCTTTAAAGTAATAAAAACATTAAAACCCATTTAGGGTTATATTGGAAAACATACGGCCGCCAAATACACGAACATCAGCAGCGAACAGCAGCAGCTCCGCATTATCTCCGCAGCAAACAAGCCTCCGCCCTCCTCCGCCTCCGGCTGCTCCGCCGCCTCCGGCTCCTGCTGCTCCACCGCCTCCGCCTCCGTCACTCCGTGATTACAGATTTACAGTTAGTTTTATGTCTCTTTGTTTTATACGAATTAATTGATTATCATCATCTCAGTTCGATTGATTACTCGATTGATTACTTGATGTACAACTTTCATCTATTGATTACTTGATTACATAAAAATTGGGGTTAAAAATTGGGTTTTTAAGTTAACAGTGGGTTTAAAAATTGGGTTTAAAAATTCGATTAAGTGGTTTTTAATAAATTTTTTTTTAATTCAATCATACCAACTATATAGGATAATTTTAATAAAAATTGGGTTTAAAAATTGGGTTTCATCTGTTCATCTGTTCTGTTGATATTGCTTACTTGATTAAGTGGTTTTTAAGTTAATATTGCTTACTTGATTACAGAACAGTTCGATTAAGTGGTAGATACATGAATGATTCTTGCATTTGTTACATTGAAAAGGAGTTCTTACAACAAGTTTCCGTTGAGAGTGTAATGCAACGTTTTCAAAAGATGAAAACTCGTCGTCAACAACTTTAGGTAGTTTTTTTATTTGTAAAGACTATCGTATTTTATATTGTGTTTTTAAATTTCTAATGACGATTTTCTTTTCATCATTGTATCGTACTTTTATTATGTGATGAACCTTACCCGATCCGAACCATCGAACCGACCCGAAATTCTTTATGTTCGGTTACATGAAATTGGAGTATCTAAAAAAGTGAACCCAGTGAAAAATATTCCTGGATCCGCCACTGGAGAGAGGAGTGTTGATTTTTGTTTAAGGGTGGTGAATGAATGGACTTATGTTGTTACTTATAGACCAAAATTTCCTAGTTAACCAAAGGATATTGTGTCATCTAGATATATGGCAAGGTGATTAAAATAATCAAGGTTGTAAGATGGTGTCCCTTATGGGGAACCGAACTCGTTAGGAGGGGGGGGGGTTCCATGGTTAGATTGTAACTAATTAGTTAGGGCCTTAGTTAAGTTTAATTAAGTGTTCAAGATTAGTGTCATGTGTGTTGTAATTTACAACGGGTGTTAGGGTACTCGGGGACCCTAACTAGTTCAGAAAAAGAGAAACAGTGTTAATGACAATATTTTTATGTTCCGGGTAAAGTCCGGTTGTCCGGTTCGATGTTGTTCCGTTAAAGTGCTTAATTAATCCGTAAAGCGTCATATATATATATATATATATATATATATATATATATATATATATATATATATATATTTTTGTAACGTTTTTAATTTTTAACATTCTGGAAAGCACATAGGATTCTTTAGTAACTTTTCTGTACATTACTAGTAGGTTAACAAGTACATGTAAGTATAACACAGTAATCAGAGAGCAGTTAAGTAATTCCACACAGTCACCAAGCACTTTACTTATCATTAATAAATTGTACGGAATACATGTGAATTTGAGGGTTGTCACATTCTCCCCCTGTTAAGAAAATTTCGTCCCGAAATTTAGCACGTGGTTACTGAGGAAGCTGGTTAAGTTGCGTTGTTTTCTTGATTTCCCTGGGGTGTCACATCATCCCCCCCGTTGATTTGGAATTTCGTCCCGAAATTCTGCAGTAGCTTTAGTCTCAGTAGTGGTTGCATTTTTCTTAAACAGCTAGGGATACTTGAGTTTCATTTGGTCTTCTCGTTCCCAGGTATACTCTGGGCTACGACGGGAATTCCATCGAACTCAGACGAGAGGTATTCTGGTGTGCTTGAGAATCTTAACATCTCGATCCGTAATCTCTACGGGTTCTTCGACGAATCGCAGCTGGTCGTCGATAGTGAGCTCCTTGAGAGGAACTATGAGGGTCTCGTCTGACAGACACTTCTTCAGATTTGACACGTGGAAAACATTGTGAACTCCGCTGAGTTCTTCAGGTAGATTCAACCTGTAGGCGACCTTGCCAATCTTCTCAATGATTTCAAAGGGTCCAACGTATCGCGGGTTGAGTTTGCCTCGTTTGCCAAAACGAACTACACCTTTCCAATGTGAGACTTTGAGTAGCACTCGATCCCCAACCTGGAACTCGAGTGGCTTTCTCCGCTTATCAACATAGCTTTTCTGACGGTCCCGAGCTGCCGCCATTCGTTGTCGTATCTGAGCAATCTTTTCTGTTGTATCTACTACGAGTTCTGGGCCAGTGATTTGACTGTCACCAACTTCTGCCCAACAGAGAGGTGATCGGCACTTGCGTCCATACAATGCCTCGAACGGAGCGGCCTGGATGCTGGTGTGGTAGCTGTTGTTATATGAAAACTCCACTAACGGGAGATGTTTTTCCCAGCCGTTACCAAAATCGATTACACATGCCCTAAGCATGTCTTCAAGAGTTTGGATGGTGCGTTCTGATTGCCCATCCGTCTGTGGAGGATAAGCGGTGCTCATATCTAATCGTGAGCCAAAAGACATGTGCATAGCTTGCCACAGTTCAGAGGTGAAACGCGCGTCACGATCAGAAATGATGGAGGTTGGCACTCTGTGCCTTGATACCACTTCTTTTAAGTAGATGTCTGCTAGAGTAGAAAACTTATCCGTTTCTTTGATAGGCAGAAAATGTGCAGACTTGGTCAGTCGATCCACGATCACCCAAATGGTATCGTTTCCACGTTGAGATCTAGGCAGGCCAGTAACGAAATCCATGGAAATTTGCTCCCATTTCCATTTCGGAATCTCTAGTTGTTGGAGTGGGCTTGATGGTTTCTGGTATTCGACCTTGACCCTCGCACAAGTCAAGCATTTACCGACGTAGGTTGCTATGCTGGCTTTCATACCAGGCCACCAGTATGTAGTCTTTAAGTCGTGGTACATCTTATCTGCACCAGGATGTACTGAATAACGAGACTTATGCGCTTCATCCATCACGAGCTCGCGCAAGTCCCCATACAGAGGAACCCAGATGCGTCCGTTAACATAGTAGGCACCGTTTTCCTTTTGTTCTAGCCGTTGTCTCGATCCTCATAGGGACTCAGCCCTGATGTTCTCAGCCTTTAATGCTTCAGTTTGAGCATCGCGAATCTGAGCGGGTAGGTTAGATTGGATGGTCAGCTGTAACGCACGTACACGCTTAGGTATGGTATCCTTTCGACTGAGGGCGTCGGCCACAACATTGGCTTTGCCCGGATGATATTTGATAGCGCATTCATAATCATTCAAGAGCTCTACCCATCAGCGTTGTCGCATGTTTAACTCCTTTTGCTTGAAGATATGCTCGAGACTCCTGTGATCGGTGTAAATGGTGCACTTGGTACCGTACAGGTAATGTCTCCATATCTTAAGCGCGAAAACAACTGCTCCCAGCTCCAGATCGTGGGTAGTGTAGTTCCTTTCGTGAACTTTAAGTTGACGTGATGCGTAGGCAATGACATTGTCACGTTGCATCAACACGCAACCAAGTCCCTGGATGGAAGCATCGCAATAAACCACAAAATCATCTGTGCCTTCAGGCAATGGGAGGATAGGTGTGCTACAAAGTCTATCTTTTAAGTGCTGAAATGCGGACTCCTGTGCATCACCCCAACGATAGGTGACACCCTTCTGAGTCAGTGAAGTGAGAGGTTGTGCAATCTTTGAGAAATCTTTGATGAATCTTCGGTAATATCCTGCCAAACCCAAGAATTGGCGTATTTCTGTTGGTGTACGGGGTGCAGGCCAGTTCTTGATCGAGTCAACCTTGGATGGATCAACATGAATCCTATCCTTGTTCACCACATGGCCTAGAAAGTGGACTTCGCGAAGCAAGAAGTCACACTTAGAAAACTTGGCATACAACTGCTCTTTTCGAAGAAGTTCCAGAATTAGCCTCAGGTGTTGCTCGTGTTCCTCCTGACTCTTAGAATAGATCAGGATGTCGTCGATGAACACTATTACAAACTTATCCAGGTAAGGCTTGCATACTCGGTTCATGAGATCCATGAAGACCGCTGGTGCATTGGTTAATCCGAAAGGCATAACCAGAAACTCATAATGGCCGTAACGAGTTCTGAATGCTGTTTTGGAGACGTCTTCCTCTCGGACTCTCAACTGATGGTAGCCCGATCTCAAGTCAATCTTAGAGTAATAACTCGACCCTTGCAACTGGTCGAACAAATCGTCAATGCGTGGAAGAGGATAACGATTCTTCACAGTCACCTTGTTGAGCTCACGGTAGTCAATACACATCCTGAAAGTACCGTCTTTCTTCTTCACAAACAAGACTGGAGCTCCCCAGGGCGAAGAGCTAGGACGTATGAAACCCTTTTCCAAGAGTTCTTGTAGTTGCGTGGACAGTTCTTCAAGTTCTGATGGAGCAAGTCGATAAGGCGCACGAGCTATTGGTGCTGCTCCAAGAGCTAGCTCGATTTGAAACTCGACTTGTCGATGAGGCGGAAGACCAGGTAATTCCTTAGGAAATACCTCAGGGAAGTCGCGCACAATAGGAATGTCTTCTATCTTCCTTTCTTCCGCGGATGAATCAGAAACGATGGCTAGAATAGTGGCGTGGCCCTTTCGCAAACACTTCTGGGCCTTAAGGAAAGAGATGATGCCTACAATAGCACCACTCTTGTCGCCACGAATCACGAGGGGTTCTTTATCAGAACGAGGGATACGGACGATTTTCTCCTTGCAAATAATCTCCGCTTGGTGTTGAGATAACCAATCCATCCCAATAATGACGTCGAAACTACCCAGAACGATAGGGATAAGATCGATGGAGAAGGTCTGACCAGCTAGGACGAGGTTACAGCCCTTAATTATGTGTGTGGCTTCAAGACTTTTACCGTTTGCTATTTCTACCGTGTGTTTGGTGTTCAAAAGTGTTGGAGTGCGCTTAAGCATTTGGCTAACTTTTAAGGACACGTAACTAGTATTGGCACCCGAATCAAATAACACAGTAACAAAGAAGTCATCCAGAAGAAACTTACCCATCACAACATTGGGATCGTTCCTTGCTTCTCCCTGACCAATCACGAACACACGACCTTGGGCGCCATTGCCATTATTGTTACCTCCAGTGTTGCCTCCGTTGTTGTTTCCATTGTGGTTCCCGTTTCTTTGGTTATTGTTCTGGTTTTGGTTCAGCTGGGGGCAGTTCCTCTTAAAGTGGCCTTCAGCGCCACATTGAAAGCATCCTTTGTTGTTACCTTGTTGTTGCCGCTGCTGGCGTTGATTGGGTGGGGCTTGCTGTTGCTGCCGGTTCTGATTTGCTGGATGCTGACTCCTGCAGTCCCTTGCCATGTGACCAGGCTTGTTGCATCGATGACAGTTTCCTTTACCACATGGCCCACTATGGTGCAAGTTACAGCGATTACATTTGGGGTGATTTCCCTTGTATCCACCCTGACCTTGATTCCCAGAAGACTGCTGACTGGGGCTCCTGTACTCATCTGTCTTTCGCTGCTGGGACTGAGCTGAAGTAGAACCTTTGCCTGAATTCCCATCCCATTTTCGCTTGTTGTCGGTAGGTGCATCAGAAGTAGCCGTGGCACTGATACGTTTGGGTAGCCTGTTTTGCTCCACCGCATGGTCGGTGAGACGATGAGCCAACTTGATAATTGGCTGAATGGTACCCAGGTTGGCTGGAGTTACGTGACTCTGAATCTCGGGTACAAGGCCCTTGAGGTAAAGCTCAATACGTTTGATGGGAGGGTCCACCATAGTAGGGCACAGGATGGCCAGTTCATTCGACCTCTTGGTATACGCCTCAATCTCAGACCCCGTCATTTTCAGATTGAAAAATTCCACCTCCAGTTTGTGGATGTCATCCCGACTGCAGTACTCTTCCTTGATCAGTTCCTTGAAACCGTTCCATAGGGTGGCATTAGCAGCAACCAACCCCAGCAGCTGAACCTGAGCGTTCCACCAGGTTAACGCAGCTCCTTCGAGCGTTCCAGTAGCATACTTCACCCTACGATCTTCCGGGCAATCACACATCTCGAAAACGGACTCGAGCTTCTCGAACCAGTGAAGAAGGCCTACAGCTCCTTCTGTGCCGCTGAAAGTGCTAGGTCGGCAATCCATGAAGGTTTTGAATGTTCACACAGGAGGCTGTGCAGGTTGACCTCCTGCAGGAACAGCTGCGAGTGCCTGAGCAACTCGTTCATTGATCAAAGCCGTCAACTAGGCTTGAGTGAGGTTGATACGTCCTCCGCGTCTGCTCATGATCTTCATAATGAAGCAACGTAAGTGAGGAAAGTGTCGCGAAAGTGCGTGAGTGTGGGACGACAGGAGAGAGTAAGCACACAAGGTTCAAATAGCAATTATCACGTTAACTAATGCACAGTGAGAACTATCTAACCGACAATATAACGTATATCATACCACTTATGGTGTCGAGTCTTGCACGTGGAGCGAAGCGTCGTCGTGGATTATTGAGCACTGTACAGGTTATAGTCTGGTTTTATCAAAAAGCTTTTCCCTTTTTAAAACCAAGTTCACTATAACCAATGGCTCTGATACCAATCTGTCACACCCCCAAAATCCACCATGCGGAGTATCACCGCTTGGAGGCGTAACATGACCAGGATCGAGCCACCAATCATATTGAACAACATAATTAAATAAATAAAACCAAACACAATACGATTGGTGACCAAAAGGAAGTAAACCGATTTTAGGTTAACAGCGGAAGCATAAAACATAAGTTCAAAACATAAGTCCATAGTTCATAAGTTTAAAGTCCAAAACGTAGGTTTAATAAGTTCATAAAGTTTATTCATTAAGTACGGGACATATCAGTTCGCATCCCACAACGACCACCTCCATATGCAAGCTCCATGGCATCTAATGACCTGCAAAGCATGTAATAACGAGTCAACAACAAAGTTGAGTGAGTTCACGGTTGGTTGTCCATTTTAGTGTTGTTTCCAAAAACATAGTTTAATCTCATTCGGCTATCCAGCCGTGGGGGTTACCCCATAGTTCGAAAACGTTTATTTGTTAACCATCCCATGTCCACCTTCCCTGGCTATCCAGCCCGACACTTTGGCCGTGGGGAGCTACCCCAGTATTTTAAACTACCAGACTCGTTTATCATATCGACTACTAACAAAAATCAATTGTGCCCTAGCGTCGGTGTTCTATCACCAGCGACGTGCCATAGTCCATTAGTACACGCCTGTCCGACTGGCACGGTGTGAGGTTTGTTAAACCTAATAGTGCTCTTAACTAATGACCCGCTCGCCATAGCCTCGGGGATTAAGTCGATACAAAAAGGGAGGGACTTCGCTGATAGAGTTCTAGTCCAGTAAGTCTAACACGTCCCAACAGGACGAGGAATTTACATTCCTGAACACGTCTCAAAGGACGAGGAATCCCTATTCCTGTACCCATTCCCATTCCCACCGGGAATTTACCATGCTTTGTAGAAAAGTGTGAACTCACCTCGGTTTGCTCGGTTAGATTCTCAAATATCGCTAACAGTCAAGGTCGGTCAATCACGTCCTAGTATGATTTACAGTTAGTCATTTAGTGTCTTACAAATAGAGCACAAAGTTCCTACACGTATCTATCACATAGCATGCATTACTTTAACTGTTTATGCCCGTATATATATACTTCCCATCCATTCCCCACTCATAAGCATACATACGATAGTGCACGTAACACAGATAACATGTTAGATCATTCACAGATAGCATACTCGACATTTAGACACGCAAGTCACAACTTATGTCAATTCAGCATTAACATTCAAAACCGGCTGTTTTCGGACATTTTAATAAAATAGTTAACTTATTCCAAAAATTCCCAAATTTTTACAGAATGCCTTAAACGTTCCAAATTTTATTGTGTAAAAATATCGGGGTCCGGTTCATTGCCAATATTTTATAAAAATTCATTTTCCGGACTGAATTCAGATTTATATTTTTCTGACCACAGTCCACGAGATAATTTATTTAAAATTCATCGAGCGTCCGATTTATGAAACTCCAGTGGGGTAATTACAAATAAATCGGTGGTCAACTATGGTATAAATTTCGTGATCAGACTCCACACAGATTACAAGTTATAACAGAAAACAAGACGCACTTTTTCAGCAGAAAAATTGCAGCTCTAGCTGCTGTTACGAAAAGACGCTTTTAAAATAATAAACGGAGTCCAAAAATTACGATTCCGGTGCCATTAGAACCGTATTTCATAATAACACGTTTTAGAGTCAAAATATCAGTTTTTCGTAGTGTTTACAACCTGTTTACAGCCAACTGAATTTGGCTGTAAAACCGGGACATATTATGTTTTCACTCTTTATCTTACTAACTTGTGTTCGATTGATTCCGTTAATCATGTTTAGTGACCACAACAACATCAAACACTAATATTAATCAGCAAAACATCAGATAATCAACCAATAATCATAACAAAACAAGATCCAAGAGTTTTACACTAATATTCATTCTTTAACCAACATGTTCATCATTTTTAGTAGACTTTTAGTTTTGTTCTCTAGTGTTCATGATTTTTATCCGACAAAATTCTTATTAACCACTTTAGACAAGCTTAAGAAGGTGATTAGAATCACTTACTACTAGCTCGAGGCTAGGGAAGAAACTAGTCGAAAAACGAGTGGTTAAAAGCGTCGTAGAGAGGTTCTTGACAATCCGCAAGCTCCGGGCTTCCTTGTATGAGATCCTTCACACTTGTGGATGCTTGAAATAACTTGATCAAAATCGAAAATGGATGGTGGGTGGTGCTATGGTTTCAGCCGAAAGTCAAGAGGAAGGGAGAGAGGAGTGTTGATTTTTGTTTAAGGGTGGTGAATGAATGATGGACTTATGTTGTTACTTATAGACCAAAATTTCCTAGTTAACCAAAGGATATTGTGTCATCTAGATATATGCAAGGTGATTAAAATAATCAAGGTTGTAAGATGGTGTCCCCTATGGGGAACCGAACTCGTTAGGGGGGGGGGGGTTCCATGGTTAGATTGTAACTAATTAGTTAGGGCCTTAGTTAAGTTTAATTAAGTGTTCAAGATTAGTGTCATGTGTGTTGTAATTTACAACGGGTGTTAGGGTACTTGGGGACTCTAACTAGCTCAGAAAAAGAGAAACAGTGTTAATGACAATATTTTTATGTTCCGGGTAAAGTCCGGTTGTCCGGTTCGATGTTGTTCCGTTAAAGTGCTTAATTAATCCGTAAAGCGTCACATATATATATATATATAGGGAGCCGCTAGAATGAAAACCACCCCGAGTTGTAAGAACCGCGAGAACTACACCCCACGGGTGGGCGTTCACCATGATTTTTTTTTACAACTAGATGTGTGTATTATAAACACAGCCGTAAAAAAAAAATTTAAACGCCGCGGCCGAGCGGGTAGTTTTTTACACCACAAGTTTGGGGGAAAAAAAAAGAAAAAAGAAAAAAAATTAAAAACACCAAACTTGTGGTGTAAAAAACTACCCCCTCGGCCGCGGCGTTTAAATTTTTTTTTACGGCTGTGTTTATAATACACACATGTAGTTGTAAAAAAAAATCATGGTGAACGCCCACCCGTGGGGTGTAGTTCTCGCGGTTATTACAACTCGAGGTGGTTTTCATTCTAGCGGCCCTATATATATATATATATATATATATATTTTGTAACGTTTTTAATTTTTAACATTCTGGAAAGCACACAGGACTCTTTAGTAACTTTTGTGTACATTACTAGTAGGTTAACAAGTACATGTAAGTATAACACAGTAATCAGAGAGCAGTTAAGTAATTCCACACAGTCGCCAAGCACTTTAATTATCATTAATAAGTTGTACGGAATACATGTGAATTTGAGGGTTGTCACACATCCCATCTCTTTTTATCTATTATTTTTATTTTTGTTTTTATCTAACTAGGCTTATAAACGAACCGAACGTTCAGTGAACCGTTCATGAATCGTTCGGCGGGAAATTCGTTCATGTTCGTTTGTTTAATAAATGAACGAAAATGAACAATTTTTTTTGTTCATTTAAATAAACGAACGAACATGAACAATGTCTCGTTTGTTCATTTACGTTCATGAACGATCGTTTATGTTCGTTCATTTAAATTCGTTCGTTCGTGTTCGTTTATATCCGTTTGTTTATGTTCATCTTTTAAATTTAGTTATTACTAATTAAATTTAAAAAACTATTTAATTTTCTTTATCATCCCGTAACTAGCTTTCCGATTTAAAAACTTTCTTTTATATGGTAGTAATATATTTTATTTATATTTTCCAATTTAAAAGCAATCTTTTCTATCGTATGAAATGTGAATTAAGGTTTACCTATATTTAGGTTATTCTCCTCTACTATTGCTATACAATTCAAAGCCTTATTCAATTATGTTCATTTATGTTCAACTATGCGTGTTTGTGTGCGTTTATGTTCGTGAACCGTTCGTTTATACTTTTAGCGAACAAACATAAACGAACATGAACATGTTCATTTTCTTAACGAACGAATACGGACTAGAAAATCCGTTCATTTAAATGTTCGTGTTCGATCGTTTGTTTGGTTAAAGGTAAATGAATGAACATGAACATGGCTCGTTCGTGTTCGCTCAGTTCATTTACAAGCCTATATCTAACAATTAAGCTAACGTTTCTAGTTGAATGAGTCAATAACTGAGGCACCATGAGATTTTAATTCAGCTTACTATAAGATTTGTATTTTCGAAAATAATTCATTTGTTTTATATATATAAAATGTTAAACTACACTTTATAGAATAATAACCAAGTTTCAAAAGTGTTCCAGTTAGGTCACTCAAGTTTCAAAAGTGTTCCAATCAGGTCACTCAATATTCATTCTTCATTAAAATTAAGGTTTTTTCATTCATTTCATAGGTAATCGTGTGATGTGGATTTTTATTTCTTTTTTCTCTTTTATTTGATGCTAACGTCGAGTGATGGCGTGGATTGTAACTTGTTTTTTTTTTAATTTTTAATGTAATTAAATGGTTTTTATTTTTAATAAATATAATTTCACATATTAAAATAATTCGACCCCAACATCTTATACTCCATTTTTTTCTTGACACGTGGAAAAAAGACATGGTTCGATTTGAATGTTAAGTTATCTAGTTGTGACAAAAATGACACTAGTGAGCTAATTAGAACACTTTTAAAACTTGGTTACTATTCTGTGAAATTTTCCCTATATATAATATCAAAATCATGTTAGAGGTTCCTGTAAAAAAGGGTTTTTTTGTGATAAAGGTAAGAAAGAATCTACACCATTAGATCTTTGATCTAATGATTGAGATCATAATGACAAAATTGTAAATAATGTTTACAATTAAACATATTAATTTTCTAGATTAAGGGTATAGAGGTAAATTTATCATTTTTAAATTAAGAAACTAAAATTAATGCACGTGCAACTTCCCCTCGTCTTTTTTAAACGTCAATAACTTTTTATACGTAACTTAAAAAAATACACCGTAATAACGAGCGTTTTTTTATGTTTAATATGAGTACCATATTGCTATACTTATATAGAGAAAAAATATGTTTCGATCAGATGTTTAGTCCATGATGTCTTGTCTATATTCATACAGTGGTGTTTTAATTGTATTATGATTCAAAGCTTGGTGTTTTAAATACGTACTGGAATGCAGGTGTAAAACACTATACGATGAACATGCGAAGAACATCTACTGGAATGTTGGTTTAAAATACTATGGTGTTTTAACATATGGAATCTTTAACATCTACTAGCATGCAGATGTAAAACACCATGCATGCAGGTTTAAAACACCATGTATAATAACCATACTATGAACATTATACTAAGAACACATTATGGAAATGGAGGTAGTGTCTTTAATAGTGTTATATACTTATTGAATGGTGTTATATACTTATTGAATGGTGTTATATAATTACTGAATGGTGTTATATACTTATTAAATGGTGTTATATAATTATTGAATGGTGTTATATATATATATATATATATATATATATATATATATATATATATATATATATATATGTTGAATGGTGATTTTGCAGTGTTATTCGTAGTGTTTTTATAGAGATATTTAAAATGGTGTTATATACTTATTGAATTGTGTTATATACTTATTGAATGGTGTTATATAATTATTGAATGGTGTTATATACGTGCTAAATGGTGGTTGCAGTGTTATTTGTAGTGTTTTTATAGAGATCTTTTATAAAATCATGTTCCTATAAATAAAGTGGCGGTTATGGAAGGTTTTGAATTAATTGAATCAATGATAAAATTACTTGTTTACCCTTTTGAATTAATTTAAATTGAGGACACATGTCATATCCACAATATTTCTCACACTTCTCACACTTTTAACCTTTTTTACAATAACCTTACCCTCAAAATCACAAAGTTTTTGTATAACAAAATTGTAATTTATAGGAAATTCATTAATATAAATTCATTAAGCATAATTTAATTTCATTCTCCATAGATAAAGCATATTATATAAATATCAAACAAATTCTTAAACAATTGGATTGAATAATAATTTATGTGAGAGAAAAAGCCAAAAGTATAACACGGATCATAAAACTAACTAATAAAAAACCACAAATTGTAATAATTTAACAAATTAATAATGGAACAATATGGTCTATCTTCTTTGAATGATGCATTAAAGATTTGGAGAAAGAAAATATTAAGATTCATTTTGGTGAAGACTAAAGAAACACACATGATCTTAGTGACACATTTTAAAATAAGGTCGTTAAACAAGAAAATAATACATAATATTAATTACAAAGTTTATTCATTCACCTTTAGTGACATAACCTTAGATATGTCACATACAAAGATAACAATACCACAAAATTCAGAAATTACACACACTTTGAGTGATTTTAGTCCTTGTTTACAAAACGACAATCGGTTCGAACCTCGCCCTCCTCCTCGCTTAACGGGTTGTTCTCCGACAATATGAGAAGAGCCTTAGAAAATTGTTCGTGAAAGTAATCGTTATCGGCTGCCATTTTCTCAACAAATGGAGATGTGATTGGGTTCGATACAAGTTCTTGATCAACTGTAAGCAGTCCCTTGTGGTTCATAAGGTTTTTGTAGTAGCTGTTGTCTAGGATCATCGGTGTATCTCGATCGTTCCTCGCGTATTCCACAGCAATCGGGTCTGGATCAGGATGGGGACAACGACCCTTGAGATACTCAGCATAGTTCGGGTCCAAAGTTGGGTCAACTGTTGGATATAGTCTATCAACAATGTTGACACAATGGACTCGACCTACCGAGTGAGCACCTACACCAAACCAGTAATAGGTCAGTCCACAAACAAGTCACTAATGGCTAATATGGTTGATCGCAAAATCGATTGCTGACAGGGCCGGTCGCCAATGGTTTTAGTCGTAAAAGGTTTGGTACCAAAGGCAATCACTAATTTTGAGCGTGAAATTTTGGTCGCAAAAATTAGTTCCAACTCGAGTCTAAGCTACCAATTAGAAGACTTAAATAAGCAAAGTCAGGTAAGGAGTTTGAAATTTAACGGTCACAAAAATTAGTGAGCCCATAAAAGAGTCAGTCTAATAATTACACGTGTAAGGTGTCAGGTCCACGTGTAAGGTGTCAGCTCTATCTTAGCCGCGGGCAGCCAAAACTTAGCCTATTTTGATAACTTTCTCTTTGTTATTTTCCCTACCACAATTATGTTTTCTCCATGATTGTGATTCTCCACATTAGTCCAAAAGTTTTGTTGCATCTTTAGCAAGATTCGTATTCTAGTAAATACTTTAAAATGTACTTTTAATACAAAATGGAGTTAAGAGTGGTTAGCTAAAAGTAGATGTAAAAAAGTATGAATGATACCTAAAAGAGCCACTGTTCCTTCGACATCAATTCCTATAGATTGAAACCGAGCAAGGACATACATCATGGAATCGTTATGATTCGGGAGCGATGCATCGATCTCCGCAAGATGGCTTTCCTTGCTATCTTTTCTCCCCGTTTTCATCTCAATACACGGTCCTCCCAACTGCATAACACACGCGAATAAACGATTGCATCCAACTTCTCATCCTGAGAACTTTTTGATCCGGCGTGAATTGGGCCAATTTTTTTTTTCACAAACGTAGATGAAAACATTATAAACACATCTGTAAAAAAAGTTGTCAAGTCGTTAGTTTTGACTGACAGAAGTTTTTTTTTACGCATTGGTGTAAAATTTTACAGCTTTTATCAGGGCGTAAAAAAAAACTTGAATCAGTCAAAACTAACGACTCGACAACTTTTTTTTTACCTTTTTACAGATGTGTTTATAATGTTTTCATCTACGTTTATGCAAAAAAATTTTGGCCCAACTCGTGCCGGATCAAAAAGTTCTCACGGTTCTCACAACTCGTAGTGGCTTCTCATTTTAAATCATATATATATATATATATATATATATATATATATATATATATATATATATATATATATATATATATATATATATATATATATATATATATATATAAGAGAGTGCATAATCACATACCATAACGGCACCATCTCTAGCGGAAAGAGCAACAATGTCAGCACAAGAAACTGTCAAGGGGCATGCACTCTCAACAGCATCTTTGATTGTGTTTATGTACTTAAAGTTTCTCATTCCCATGTTTCTTGATGATATTTTTTCTGACTGAATTCCATTTATGCTCTCCAATAATAATGATGCATCACATGACTATTAAAAAGAACATTTTAATCAAGAATTAAAACCAAGAAATGAAGGAATTGATCATGCAATGATGACTTGTAACATGTGCATTATGTGTTGTACAATGTTTTATCATGAAAAGCTTGAATCTTTTCCATGCAACAAACATAAGTAAAGAGTACCTTAACCATGCAATCATGGAAGAGAGTTCTTATCCAAGAAACAGCAGTGTTTCCATGCTTATTATACAAACTTATGACTTGTTCTTTGATGATTTCTTCGGCATTAGGACAAGTTTCCGAATAGTAATTTAACCGTATTTCACTCGTACCTTCAAAAACAATATATAACACGTATAAATATATATCATATATGTTTAATATATCATATCTGTATACGTTGTAAGTACTGGCCAAGGTGTGTGATCTACGTGTGCTAAAAGTCGTTGGTTTCAAAGAAACCAATCAAACGACTAATAAATCAGCATGTAGATCGCCTCACACCTGGTATAATTACATGTTACAAAGTAAATTAAAAGTGAAAATGTGTATAGAAATACCAAAATGAAATTGGAAGAACAAGAGGAAGATGAAGCTTAGATTGCAAAGTAACTTGTGGGTTGCCATGGTATCTATGCTTTATGTAGCTTGTACTTTTGAGCAAGTTATACAACTAGCTAACCTTCTTTATATAGAGGAGTCTTTGCAAGTGCAAATGAAAATTACAAGCATGCAAAGCTTGTCCACTTGGCCTATTTTTTTGACTTTGTGTTCCTTTATCCACTCCTAGCTTGCAAACTATTTTAATATTTTTAAAATACGATAAAATAATGTTATTTGGTTATATTAAGTTGAAATTTGTTTTGTTTATATGAAAGGAATAAGTTGTATGCAAATATTGTTTGTCAAGTCAGGCCAAAGGGTTTCGGCTTTACATTGTTACAAAATTTACTTTTACCATAAAGCTTGATTCGTATCGTATAAATAGTATTTTAAAACTTGGTATGCTATAAATAACTGTATGTCATATATATTTTTTTTGCAAGGCAACTTTCATAACTGTATGTCATATATACAATATATCATTTAATAAAACAAAATAGAAATAAATACTTGTACCTTAGAATTCCAAAAGAAAACACATTTTGAGTTTTAGTAATAGATATGATAAGAAGTTTATTTGACTAAGAAGGCTAGGAAGTGATCTTGATCATCCATTTAGTTAATCAAGAGCTAAAATTAAATGAGGGAAATTAAAGAGAATAAAAGAGGCGCGTGAGTTTGTTTAGGGGTATTCTAGTCAATGCAAGACAATAGTTTCTCTCTCCTCCAATTCCCCCCATTTTTTAAACGTTAATAACTCTTTCATACGACATTATTTTTTTATAAAAATTGCACCAAAAAAACGAGCGTTTTTTATCTTTAAAACGAGTATACTATTGCCATATTTTCAAAAAAAAAAAAAAAATTAAAAACCCAGTTGCGTAAAACGCAATAGAAAACCCCCCAGTTACGTAAAACGCAATGAAAAAAACCTAAAAAATGACATTTTTCTAAAACGCAATGCATAAAAAACACAAAGAAATGTCTTATTTGTAAAACGCAATGGCCAGAAAACACAAAGAAATGTCTTATTTCTAAAACGCAATAGCCTAAAAACTTAAAAGAAAATGTACTTTCTAAAACGCAATGGACTAAAAACACATAAAAATGTGTTTTACCTAAAACGCAATGCACCAAAAACACATACAAATGTCTTATTTCTAAAACGCAACGGCCAGAAAACACTTAAAATATCTGTTTAAAACGCAATGGACTGAAAACACATAAAAAAGTGTTTTACCTAAAACGCAATGCACCAAAAAACACAAAAAAATGTCTTATTTGTAAAACGCAATGGCCAGAAAACACTTAAAGTTGACTCATTCTAAAACGCAATTGCCTAAAAAACAAAATAAAGTGTTCTCTGTAAAACGCAATAGACTGAAAACACCTAAAAAGTGTTTTACCTAAAACGCAATGCACCAAAAACACTTCAAGAATGTGTTTTTCTAAAACGCAATGGTCAGAAAACACATAAAAATGTTTTAGTTCTAAAACGCAATTGCCTAAAAACACCAAAGAAAGTGTTCTCTCTAAAACGCATTGAACCATGACAATAGTTTTGTCTGTGCTGTGAATTGTCTGTGCTGTGAACTGTCTGAATCAATGCAGTTTACGAATGCAGTTTCCAGAGGCAATTTACAGAAAATTAATTTTTCTGATGCATTTTTATTACAACAAATTTTCTGTGAACTGTTTGGACCCCGCCAGGGGCTGCCGCCCCTGGGACCCCGCTACCAGGGGCGCTGCCCCCGGGCCCCCGCCAAGATTGTAAAACGCAATGACTAAATCAAAAACCCAGATCGTAAAAATGAAATTAAGGAATTTCTTACATGGATCGAAGTGATTTCTTCAACAATTGACGAATTCTGAATGATTAAAACACTTATCAGCGCTCGAATCGAACGTATCGAGTGATTATCTTCAAAATCACCGGAAAAAACGGGATTCTATATGAAATTAAACTGGGTTTTCTTCAAAAAAGCTGAAGAACACGTTGATCGGGTGTTTGAATCATTGATTGGTGATGAAAATCGCACTATAATGTAGTGATTATTGAGATAGAAAGTGACGAAATGGTTGAAGATGGTGGGTTTTGAAGTTACTGGGTTTTGAAAAGGAAGAAGAAAGGGTTGGATTGACTAAAATACCCTTTTTCTTTATTTTAAATGTTGCCACATGTCCTAATCCTATTGCTTCCTACACTTCCAAGCCAAAATAAACTTCCTATTTGATCCTTTCTCAATATAAGAAATATGATATGTCATAGATTTTTCAACCTTTTGTTTAGTTTTAGTTTATTTTTTTTAATTCGTTATAACTAGAATTGAGACCCGCCGCAATGCGGCGGGGATTCTTTAGTTATAACTAGGTCGACCTATGACCCGCACGTTATGTTAAACCTGTCAAACAGGAAAAAATAAACGATGTAAAAACGTTCACCCATACACGCACGTTGCGTCGTGGTAACTTGCAAAATTTAGAACGAAACGTAAAAACGTTAAACCAAAGACGCAAGTTGCGATGTGTTAAGTCACAAAATTTAGAACCAAGCATAAAGCGTAAAATTTGCGAAAAATGAAAACTATAAAGGATCAAATTTGAAAGTAAAAAAAGTTGTGAAGATAGATTGCAAAAGATAAAAAGTTTTGGGTTAAAAGTAAAGAAAAAACAAATAGTTTTGGGTTAAAAGTAATTTATGAAATACTTTTGGGTGAAAAGTAAACAAAATCAATTTTTTTTTAAAAACCCCTAAAGCCAAGGTTACGACAACCATATACATAAGCATTTTTTCTTTCGAAAACCCCCAAAGCATACCCCGCGTTACGGCGGGGCGTAAAATGTTGTCAAATAGTACTAATGTCACACAACCGTGATCGACACACCAACTCGACCTAGGATCTGTGTGTTGCGACGAACCTGTCAAACATGAAAAAATAGAGGTAAAAACGTTGAACCACACATGTACGTTGCGCCGTGTTAGCTTGCAAAATTTCAAACAAAACATAAAAAAGTTGAACCACACTCATACGTTGCGTCGTATTAACTCGAAGAATCTAGAACTGTACGCAACGAAACGTAAAAAACGTTAAACCAAAAACGAAAAGTATAATTGACAAAAGTTGTGAAGTTAAATTGCAAATAATAAAAAGTTTTGAGTTAAAATTAAAAAAAAAACAAATTTTGTAGGGTTAAAATTGCAAAAGGCAAAAACCTTTGGGTTAAAACAAAAAAATCAAGTTTTTTTTTGAGAAATCCCCAAAACACAAGTTACAAGTGTTTATGCATGAAAAAGTTACTTATTTATATATGGAATAATAAACTTTTATTATTTTATGTTATCATAATCAACTAGTTTCTAACAATTCATTTGTTTTTACTTTAGAACTACTAGGATTCCTCACGCTAGGTGACAGGAGTTCAGTTTGTATTGATTCGATTCGATTCAGTATCGTACGATTCCGACACTTTCTATAACAACAGAAGCGAAAACGAAGAAAAATAAGCATTGATATGCCCAAAATGACATCTACTTGTGTTTGACATTGATCGACCACAGTAAAAACGAATATCAATACCGGTTCCAATAACACTGATATTGGTACCAACTTTATTCTATTGGTATTGGGTTGGTTCATTTCGTTACTAGTACTAACAATAGGTATAGTTTATGACACAAAGAAACACATTATTCTTAACACAAATTGTACGATACAAAAAAGAAAATTGTTTACAATGGTTTCATTATACTAAAGTTGTCTGGTGTTACAAAAACAAAACAAAAAGTTGTGTAACCTAAAAAGTATTGTGTTTTACATTGATCAGAAGCCATAAAGCTCTCCACAATATGATTCACAAAGCCACTCAAGTGGGCATCATCAAAGGGTTTCCGTTCTCAAAGGAAGGTCCAATTCTTACCCACCTCTTCTATGTGGATGATGCATTGTTTTACGGGGAATGGTCCGATTCCAGTCTTAGAATTCTCAAAAGAATTCTAAGAAGCATCCACTTAGCTTCGGGTTTGAAAGTTAATCTTAATAAAAGTAATGTCTTTGGGGTAGGTGTTAGTGATGACGAGGTGACTATTATGGCGGATATCTTAAGGTGCAAAAAAGGGGGTGCTCCCTTTTGTGTACCTTTTGATGCCCGTGGTAGAGAACATGAATCGGATAACTAATTGGAAAGTGCTAGTTGATAGATTCAACGCGAAACTTTCGTCATGAAAGTCGAGGAATCTTTTTGCGAAAAGGATAGTCTTAGTTAAATCGATGTTAGGCTCCCTTGCCAATTATTACTTATCCTTATTCAAATCTCCTATTGGAGTTTTAAAAACTTTTGAGGGGATAAGAATATGGTTCTTGTTGAATGGAGGGGGTGGGTAATAAAATCCGGTGGGTGGCTTGGGAAAAAGTCTTTAATTCCAAGAAGAATGGCAGGTTGGGAGTAGATGGGATTAAGGACTTAAATGTGGGCCTTTTAGCGAAGTGGTGGTGGCGGTACAAGAACAAAAAAAATGTTATAAATGCCATTCACAAAGGGGGAAGAAGTGGCACGTTGATCCCTATTAACAAATCGGTTAGTGGGGATTGGGGGTCTATAGGTGTGAGATGGTATAACAACCCTCCTAAATATTTTTTCAGACACCCCAATATATTTAAAATGCCTCTATATGTCTTAAAATATACCCCTTATGTGAAAACCGAGCCCAAAATACCATATACAATTAAAAATAAAATAAAAACAAGATTCAGTCCTCGCTCGTGGGCCGCGAACGAGTTGATGATGATCTACGCGGGCCGCGACAGGTCGTAGTCAGGGCGAACCCCCAGGCCGCCATGTGGCAACCTCGTGCCACGCCTAGTGGCCGAATCAGCACAGCTAGGGCCTACCCTAGCTAGCCTCGCGGGCCGCGAAGCCCTTGGCTGGAACCTACGCGGGGCGCGACGAAGACGAAAATCAGCACTATAAATTGATGCATTCGGCCGTTCATTCAAATTGTTCAATCTTTCTTTCTCTCTCGAATTTCTACATAGCTAAAGTAATTTCCGGACATAATACCCCCCTAAATAACGAAGTTCTGCCTCGTGGTAAGTATCATAAACCCGGTTACGTATTAGATACATTACCGGATTGATCTAGGGTTCCGTAACGGCTGTCGAGGTTCTACCCGACGTAGTCGTTGGAATGCCGTCTCGGGGAGGGTATTACTAATGTAAATATTGGGTTATTATACTAACGCGTGTGCATTGGTGTAATTAATAGATAATCACCAGGAAATCCTTAAGGGAAAACCCTAAGACAACAATGTGAGTAATCCTCCTTTTTGCAAACTGTTTTTACAAAACCTCATATGATTAACATTATATTAAACATTGATTGAATATTTGTATTCTACAATGATCGTTGGTATGTTGGGGTTTTGTATATAAAATTTGTTACTACATTGTGAGTAGTAACATGACCACAAGTTGGGTTGACAGTACCGTGGGTGGTAATTAAAGTAGATGGAAACAAATGTAATTGCGCGACCGCCCTCAATACTGTACAACGATTTTTACATGTCTTGATTAAAATGAGATTCACTCACCAGTATTTCCCACTGACAAAATGTTTTTAAACGCGTTTCAGGTAACAAAATGTGAAAGCCAAAAATAGAAGCCAGCTAGACAGAACTGAAGGCTTAGAAAAGTGGCTATAAAGTTACCTAAAATAAAGAGATGTTTTATTTAAATAAAATAGGGTTTATCCCTATAAAATTTGTGTACTTGAAACTTGGGATTTTCCCATGTGTTTAATATTATAAAAGCGTGGTATTTTACTCTGATAAAATATTTCCTAACTACGGTCCTGATGTAATTTCCGCTGCCAAAATGATAAACACCGATACCACTGAAACTGGCCGCGGCCGCCCGTTCTCGGTTAACTAGGGGACGGGGGTTGCGACAGAAGGTGGTATCAGAGCTAAGCCACTGATTCAGCCACAGAAGTGTTCTGCTGCCACCAAGATATTATTCAATATGTTAGGAAATAAATTACGGAAATACGTGCATATCTGTATATTATTGTTGTGTGTTATTTGACTATTTGTTAGTTGACAGTATGAGCGACCAAGGACCTTCCGACGCCTACCGTCAGTTGTGCAGCTCACCTAGGAGCGAAGGCACATCTTCACAGCCTACCCTCTCAGGTATTCAGCTGAAAATTAAGATGGGATATTTGTGTTTAAGGCTCAGTCTGAAGAGGCATTCCCTCCTAAGAAGAGAGGATGGTTGAGTAGAGGAGCACTTGAACGTAGGAAAAGGATGAAAAAGTTACAACAACAGCGAGCTTTAGGAGCCGTTAAGAGAGAAACAGATGCTCACACCCAGGATATGCTCAATAGGAGTCTAGAAAATTTCCATATCCTAGCAACTACAGCTGCAGACCCTAACCTGGAACAACTCATAGCACCCCAGCCCTTACCACTGTTTCCCACACAACCAATGGAAATTGAAGTCAACTCAGAAAATCAAATCCCAATGCCTGATTTTGACCCCATTGAGATACCTAGAGTACCAGCACCCAATCCCTTAGACCAAAACTACGACCCTTGGTTTGACGACCATAGGGATTACCAACAACGCTACCGAATACCAGAAGACGAACCCATGCCAAACCTAGCAGCCTACCCAGACTTGGGCCCTCTAGATCCCTACTATGATAATGATCAATACATCAGGGAAATTCTAGAGAACCCTTATCCTTAGCAAGTGTTGGTGCATCCGTCTGTCGTCTACGTCTTGTATCGAGTCTTGTATAGATCATGCTAGATCAGGACACGAGAATCAAGAAAATGTGAATTATGGAGATTCCGTTTGAAATGACCTTGGTCAATTTCAAGCGAAATCACCCAAAAGTTTGATTCCGCTCGAGTGTTAAGACTGATTCCGCTTGAATTGTAAATGGTGATTCCGCTTGAATGAGTTCAAGCGAAATCACAACCTCTATAAATAGGTTGTCTCGAGCGAAATCTGTAACAGTTCATTCCGGTTTGCCACGAAGTGCTGCCGAAGTGTCGACTCGTTGTAAACATCATTATTATCAATCAAACGACAGTTTAAAGTGTATTTCTTGCTGAATTGAACTCAGTTTCTTAGTTTCCGCCTCTGAAACTGAGATAAACTTTTCTAATCGACTCGTTCGGGTCTAAAAACGATCCTACAAGTGGTATTAGAGCTCAGGAAGAAGAGTTCTATATAATTCAGCTGCGAATTCTGTTTCTACACCATTCTTTTCGAAAATCAAAACTTTTCATGGTTAAAATCGGCCAAATTTCACAAATGTTGTGCGCAAACATGTTTTAATGAAGCCTTAAAAATTTCAGGTTAAAATTCGAACTAAAACTGGTCAAAATTGATATTCCGCTTAAAATTACTCGATTGAATGATGACGTCAGCAGCATTTCGAGTTGATTTCGCTTGAAATCGAGTTATTTCGCTTGAGATTTGGGTCTTATTCCGCTTGAAAGTGAGATTTCGCTTGAAAGTTTTGTGTGATTCCGCTCCAAAATTATTTGGTGATTCCGCTTCAAGCTTGTCACAACCCCCGATCCCGAGTCCCCGGGAACGGGCGGCCATGAGCCAGTTTCGGTGGTATCAAGTTTACTTATTTAATTTGGCAGCGGAAATTTTCATCAGGACCGTAGTTAGGAAATATGTTATCAGAGTAAACCACCACATTTTATAATATTAAACACATGGGTAAAACCCAAGTTTTCAGTACATATAATTTCATAGGGGTACACCCTATTTTATTTAAGAAAAAACATCTATTTCTTTTTAGGTAACTTTATTGCCACTTTTCCAAGCCTTCAGTGCTGTCCAACTGGCTTCTATTTGGCTTTCACATTTTGTTACCTGAAACGCGTTTTAAAAACATTTTGTCATTGGGAAATACTGGTGAGTGAATCCCAGTTTAATCAAGTTTAAATAAAACCAATTTGCAGTATTGAGGGCACATCCGCAATTATATTTGTTTCCAAGACATCACAATTAACATCAGTGGTACGGTCATACTCAACTTATAGGATGTTACCACGCCAGTAACCAATTTTGTATACAAAACCCCAACATAACCACTATAATTGTATTCTTTACAAATACTCAATAACTGCTTTATATATATTTAATTAAGTGAGGTTTTGTAAAACATTTAACAAAAAGAAGATTACTCACATTGCTGTTTTAGGTTATCCTTTAGAGTTTCCTAGTGAATATCTATAAGTTACACAAATGCACGTGTGTTAGTATAATAACCCATTTTAACATTAGTAATACCCTCCCCGAGACGGCATTCCAACGACTACGTCGGGCAGAACCACGACAGCCGTTATGGAACCCTAGATCAATCGGGCAGCGTATCTAATACGTCTCCAGGGGTTATAATACTTACATCATAGCAGAACCTCGCTAATTAGGGGGTATAACGCCCGGGTATAGTGTATACTACGTAAAATTGAAAGAAAGAAAGAAAGTTTTGAACGTCGGAAAGTGAAATCCGATGCGTTCTATTTATAGGGCCTGATTCTGTCTTTCTCGCGGCCCGCGTAACATGAGCATAGGGCCTACGCGGCCCGCATTGACCTCCGGTCAATGCGTAGCTTAGCTGGGTCACTATGTAGGCTTGCCGGGTATTGGGCCAGGTGGCGGCCCAGGGCTGCGCCACATTCTAGGTCTCTCGCGGCCCGCATAAACTTAAACGGGATCATGCGCGGCCCACATGAACTAAAGAATTTAGCGGAGTCCGGTTACACCCTTACACGGCCGCGTAAATGGTTGGGGTGGGTCTATGCGGCCCGCCTCAACTTAATATTTATTGTTTTTAATTTATTTTATATATTATAATCTACTTTGGGCTCGGGGTGCATATAAAGACATATTGAGACATTTTAAGATATATTAGGGTGTCGTAAAATTTATGAGGGTGTCTGTTTACGTTAGGGTTGTTATATCCTCCCCACCTTGTTTTAGAGCTCGTCGTCGAGATCTACTGGAACAAGTGTGGATATTTCTTTTGCATTTCTGATTCGAGCTCCCATGTGTACTCAGGTCCTCTTTTGGAATCCCACTTCACTTTGACCAGAACTAGTCTCTTGTGTTTGAGATTCTTAATTTTCCTATCTTCAATTTGCAGAGGCCTCTCTACAAACTTGAGTTGTTCATTTACCTTTATATCCTTGAGAGGTATTACGAGTGATTCGTCAGCTAGACACTTTTTGAGATTAGATACATGAAATACATCATGTATTCCTGCCATTTCCTCTGGCAGTTGTAGCTGATAGGCTATAGGTCCTATTCTTCTAATAATTTTAAAAGGTCCAATATACCTGGGACTTAGCTTTCTCCTCTTTTGATGAATCTTACCACTCCTTTCCAAGGAGAGACTTTTAATAACACTTTATCGCTTACTTGGAATTCTAACGGCTTCCGTCTGTGATCAGCGTAGCTCTTCTGTCGATCACGTGCGGTTTTCAGTCGTTCCTTGACTTGAATGATTTTGTCAGTTGTTTCTTGTACTATCTCGGGTCCCGATAGTTGCTTTTCCCCAATTTCTGCCCAACAGACTGGGGTTCTGCACTTTCGTCCATAAAGTGCTTCGAATGGTGCAGCATTGATACTTGAGTGATAACTGTTATTATAAGAAAATTCTATCAAAGGTAAGTGTTCGTCCCAATTACCTCCGAAATCAATTACGCAAGCTCTAAGCATGTCTTCCATGGTCTGAATTGTCCTTTCACTTTGCCCGTCCGTTTGAGGATGATAAGCGGTGCTTAGATTTAGCTTGGTTCCCATTGCTTTTTGGAAACTTGACCAAAAATGAGAAGTAAAACGGCTATCTCTATCAGAAACAATTGATAAAGGTATTCCATGTAATGAAACAATTTCATTTACATACAATTTGGCTAATTGTTCCATGCTAAAGGTTTCTTTCATTGGTAGGAAATGAGCTGACTTGGTTAACCTACCTATAATCACCCAGATTGTATCATTCCCTTTTCTTGTTTTGGGTAATTTAGTAACAAAATCCATTGTTATCAATTCCCATTTCCAAACTGGCATTTCTAATTGCTGTAATAAACCTGAGGGTTTCTGATGTTCAGCTTTAACTTGTGAGCAACTTAAACATTTAGAAACATAAGCTGCTATATCCTTTTTCATTCCTATCCACCAGAAATTTTTCCTTAAATCCCGGTACATTTTATCATTTCCTGGATGCATCGTATATTTAGATTTATGAGCTTCCTCTAATATACGGTGGCGTAAGTTTCCTAATTTAGGTATCCAAATTTTCTTTTTATGGAACCTCCAAATTCCATCTGTTCCTTGTTCTAATTCCTTAATCATTCCTTTTAATTTTTCAGTATCTTCCTTGATTACTGATTCTTGTGCTTCTCTAATCTGATCATTTAAATCTACTTGTAGATTTAATTTAAGAGAACGTACCCTTTGTGGCTTTTCGTGATATTTTCGACTTAAAGCATCAGCCACTACATTGGCTTTTCCTGCGTGATACTGGATATCACAATCGTAATCGCTAAGCAATTCCATCCAGCGTCTTTGTCTCATATTCAACTCTTTTTGCCCAAAAACATACCTTAAGCTCTTATGATCTATGAATATGGTAAACTTACTACCATAAAGATAATGTCTCCATATCTTAAGGGAAAAAAATATGGCTCCTAATTCCAAATCATGGGTTGAATAATTTTCTTCATGACTCTTAAGCTGTCTAGAGGCGTAAGCTATAACCTTTTGGCGTTGCATCAACACACATCCATAACCTAACTTGGAAGCATCACAATAGACTACAAAGTCTTCAGTTCCTTCTGGTAATGCTAGTATGGGTGCATGGGTTAATCTTTGCTTAAGGATTCTAAAGGCTTCGTCTTGCTTTGGTCCCCATTCAAACTTAACAGATTTACAGGTTAACTTGGTTAAGGGAATGGCTATTCTAGAAAAATCTCGAATAAATCTCCTATAATAACCGGCCAATCCTAAGAAACTTCTAACCTTAGTTGGTGACTCAGGGGTTTTCCATTTGGTAATTGCCTCGATCTTGGTTGGATCCACATGGATTCCTTCATGGTTAACTAGATGTCCAAGAAATTCTACCTGTTCTAACCAAAACTCGCACTTTGAAAACTTAGCATAAAGCTTTTCCTTTCTTAATAAACTTAAAAGTAACTGCAAGTGCTTTGCATGCTCCTCTTTACTCTTAGAATAAATTAGAATATCATCTATAAAGACAATTATGAATTTATCCAAATATGGCTTACATATTCGGTTCATCATGTCCATAAATGCGGCTGGGGCATTGGTTAAACCAAATGGCATGACAGTAAACTCATAATGACCATACCTTGTTCTGAATGCGGTTTTAGGAATCTCTTTTTCCTGTACCTTTAATTGATGATATCCTGATCTTAAATCGATTTTAGAGAAAAATCGAGCTCCTTGAAGTTGATCAAACAAATCATCGATCCTCGGTAATGGATACCGATTCTTAATCGTGACTTTGTTCAATTCACGGTAGTCAATGCACATACGCATTGATCCGTCCTTCTTTTTAACAAATAAAATTGGTGCTCCCCATGGCGATGAGCTTGGCTGTATGAATCCCTTTTCTATCAATTCATCTAATTGTTTCTTCAGTTCCTGCATTTCGGGGGGTGCCAAACGATAAGGTGCTTTGGCAATTGGTGCTGTCCCTGGTAACAGATGGATTCTGAATTCAACTTCCCTATCTGGCGGTAGTCCTGGCAATTCTTCTGGAAAGACATCTGAAAATTGGGACACTACTGGAATGTCTTTTAATTCTTTTCCTTTAGTGTTAGTGATTATAGAAATCAAATACACTATAGATCCTTTTCTTATATAACTTGCAGTTTTCATCACAGAGATGAATTTAGTGGATCTAAATGGTTTATCTCCTTTAATTGTGATCTTTTCACCCCTTGGTGATTTTAGTTGTATTGACTTTTGATCACATAAAATACTGGCTTTATTGGCTATTAACCAATCCATTCCTAATACAATATCAAATCCTGCCAGATTCATTGGGTAAAGATTTGCAACAAACTTTTGATTAAAAATTTCTATTCTTACTCCCTGCAAGATTTTTGAAATTCTAACGGTTTCTCCATTTGCGGTCTCTACTATACATTCTTGTGGTAGTTTAGTTAATGATTGATTTAGGAGTTTGCAAAACGAAGTATTAATAAAACTTTGGTTTGCACCAGAGTCAAATAATACTTTAGCAAAAATATCATTAACTAAAAACGTACCAGCTATGACGTCTGGAATCATCTTGGCTTCATCTGTAGTTAGAAAAAAAGCTCTAGCATTTTTAGGATTCTTGTTATTTGCAGCTGGAGCCAATTTCGGACAATTTGGCCTGATGTGACCTTTTTCTCCACAATTGAAGCAGAATCCATTACTGGATTTCTTCTTGCAATTCTCTTCCTTGTGTCCTGGGGCCTTGCAAAAATTACAATAAATAGAGCATCTTCCAGAATGCTTCTTTCTGCAAGCTTTGCAGTATGGTGCCGAGGTAGAACCTACGTTCCTACGGTTGAAATTTCCCGAACGGAATTCTTGAGTAAGCCTTTGGGATAGGTTTCTTCTCTGGTCTTCTTCTCTAGTTCGTACCAGTTCATCAGTCAAGGTATTGGCTAGTTCTACAGCTTCTTCTATGGTTTGGGGTCTAGCTGCCCTGACTACATGTCTAATTTCTCCAATTAATCCCCAGATATAAGGGGAGATTAACACTGGTTCAGGTGATGCAAGGGTTGGTACTATCCTAGCATATTCAAAGAATGTGGTAGTGTAACCCTTACTATCTACCCCGGTCATTCTAAGATTCAGAAACTTATTTGCTATATGTTCCTTTTCATTGGGAGGGCAGAACTTCCTTTCTACCATATTTTTTAATTCTTCCCATTCCATGTTATAAATCCTATCACTTCCTCTTGACTGGAGGATAGTGTTCCACCATTCTAGGGCTGCATTTTTAAATAGATTCGAAGTAAACATTATCCTATCTTCTTCGGCACACTTGCTTATTTTCATAACAGCCTCAGTTTTCTCTATCCAGCGTAGAGCTGCAATGGGTCCTTCATTACCCGAGAATTCTATTGGTTTACAGGACCAGAATTCTTTGTAAGAACAACCATATGACATGGTTCTTCTTCTTTTGGGAATGGGCGCTTGAAGTACGAGTCCATTGTTCACGCTGTGTTCCGGTTCACTTGGTCGCTTACTACTATGCTTACTTTTATTATTCGCTTCTTGAACCGTTTGAATAATAAATGGCATTGCATCTATAATTCCTTGTGCCACTATATGTTGAACGACACTATTATCCATTTGGTTTCCATTGTTGTTTGGATTCTCATTAACCATGTTATTGTTACTCTGGTTATCGTTATTCAGATTATCTTGATTTCCCTCGTCGGCCATCTGAATTTTAAACATTTACCAAATATTAATATCACAAATAATATTTGAATATAGCCAATCACATGACATGCACTTTTAGTCAAAAGCGTCGAGCATTGCGACTTTTACTCTATTTATATAGTATGCATCATTACACACCAGTACTGAAATTAAAATTACAATACCGACTGAAATGTAAAGCTACAATACTAATAGTATGCATCCGTAGTTTTTTTTTTTCTAACACATACACACATATATTATTATATTATTATTATTATTATTATTACTACTACTACTGTTTCCATCATCATATTTACTGATATGGATTCATCCAAAAATCCATATTGCGCTTGTCGTATTTCCGTACGAGACGCTCTCCCACCTGTCGCATTCTCTCACTGCTTTCTAAAATTTCCTCACCGAAAGTCCTAAGTTCTTGTACGTTTTCTGCACTCATTGGGGGTGCAGGTTCTAGGACTGGGTTTGGAATCTGGGGTGCGGGTTCCTGGTACGGAGGGATAGGGGCCTGGTATGGGTAGGGATTCTCTAAGATCTCCCTAATGTATGCATCACTAACGTTATAGGGATCTTGAGGATCTAACCCTGGGTAGGCTCCTAGGTTGGGTATTGGCACATTTTCCTGTATTGGGTTTTGTTGCACATAGTCCCTAACATCGTCCCACCAGGGGTCGTAGTCGTTTGGGTCGAGGGGATTTGGTGCAGGTACCCTAGGTATCTCCTCCGGGTTGTAATCAGGCATTTCTATTTGGTTTTCAGGGTTTTCTAGCTCCATGGGTTGATCAGGATTTGGTAGTTGTGGTTGGGGTGCTAGCATTTGCTCCAGGTTTGGGTCAGCAGCAATGGTAGCTAAAATATGGATATTAGCTATACCCCTATTGAGCATATCCTGGGCATAGACATCAGTTTCTCTTTTAGCTGCGGCTAACACTCGCTGTTCCTGTAACTTTTTCATACGTTTCCTACGCTCGTGTGCTCCCCTACTGAACCATCCCCTCTTTTTCTGAGGAAATGGCTCTTCAGACTGAGCCTTAAACACAAAGATTCCTTCTTTCGTATCAGCAGAGTACCCTGAGAGGGCAGGCTGAGAAGAGGAGGTGCCTTCGCTTTTAGGCGAACCAGACAATTGACGATACGCGTCAGATGGTCCTTGGTCACTCATACTGTAAACTAACAAATAGTCAGATAACACATAACAAGAAAATACAATTATGCACGTATTCCAGTAATTTATTTCCTAACACTTTAAATTTTTATGTCAGCAGAACACTTCTGTGGCTGAATCAGTGGCATAGCTCTGATACCACCTTCTGTCACAACCCCCGATCCCTAGTCCCCGGCAACGGGCGGCCGTGAGCCAGTTTCGGTGGTATCAAGTTTACTTATTTAATTTGGCAGCGGAAATTTTCATCAGGACCGTAGTTAGGAAATATGTTATCAGAGTAAACCACCACATTTTATAATATTAAACACATGGGTAAAACCCAAGTTTTCAGTACATATAATTTCATAGGGGTACACCCTATTTTATTTAAGAAAAACATCTATTTCTTTTTAGGTAACTTTATTGCCACTTTTCCAAGCTTCAGTGCTGTCCAGCTGGCTTCTATTTGGCTTTCACATTTTGTTACCTGAAACGCGTTTTAAAAACATTTTGTCAGTGGGAATTACTGGTGAGTGAATCCCAGTTTAATCAAGTTTAAATAAAACCAATTTGCAGTATTGAGGGCACATCCGCAATTACATTTGTTTCCAAGACATCACAATTAACATCAGTGGTACGGTCATACTCAACTTATGGGATGTTACCACGCCAGTAACCAATTTTGTATACAAAACCCCAACATAACCACTATAATTGTTTTCTTTACAAATACTCAATAACTGCTTTATATATATTTAATTAAGTGAGGTTTTGTAAAACATTTAACAAAAAGAAGATTACTCACATTGCTGTTTTAGGTTATCCTTTAAAGTTTCCTGGTGAATATCTATAAGTTACACAAATGCACGTGTGTTAGTATAATAACCCATTTTAACATTAGTAATACCCTCCCCGAGACGGCATTCCAACGACTACGTCGGGCAGAACCACGACAGCCGTTACGGAACCCTAGATCAATCGGGCAGCGTATCTAATACGTCTCCAGGGGTTATAATACTTACATCGTAGCAGAACCTTGCTAATTAGGGGGTATAACGCCCGGGTATAGTGTATACTACGTAAAATTGAGAGAAAGAAACAAAGTTTTGAACGTCGGAAAGTGAAATCCGATGCGTTCTATTTATAGGGCCTGATTCTGTCTCTCTCGCGGCCCGCGTAACATGAGCATAGGGCCTACGCGGCCCGCGTTGACCTCCGGTCAATGCGTAGCTTAGCTGGGTCACTATGTAGGCTTGCCAGGTGTTGGGCCAGGTGGCGGCCCAGGGCTGCGCCACATTCTAGGTCTCTCGCCACCCGCATACACTTAAACGGGATCATACGCGGCCCGCATGAACTAAAGAATTTAGCGGAGTCCGGTTACGCCCTTACACGGCCCGCGTAAATGGTTGGGGTGGGTCTATGCGGCCCGCCTCAACTTAATATTTATTGTTTTTAATTTATTTTATATATTATAATCTACTTTAGGCTCGGGGTGCATATAAAGACATATTGAGACATTTTAAGATATATTAGGGTGTCGAAAAATTTATGAGGGTGTCGGTTTACGTTAGGGTTGTTATAAAGCTGTTTAGTGATTCCGCTCCAAATTACTTTGTGATTCCGCTCCAGTTGAGGTTTCGCTTGAAACGTTCAGTTTAATTCCGCTTCAAAACGGTATCCCGCTTGAAAGTTGTTACTGATTCCGCTTGAAAACAGTTTGTGTGTGAAACATAATATTTCGCTTGAACAGTCTGTTTTGAGAAATTCTTGATATCCGAATCATGGACGAGGATTTTTATAACGCATTCGCTACCCCGGTTACCCCGATCACTGTTGCACAGAACATGATGCTAGAAAACGAAACGGGGACTATGCAAAAACCGCCTAAGCTCATGAACATTGAGGAGTATAAAGGTTGGGAAGGACGGTTTGAGAATTGGGTACAAGCTAACTATTTAGATGCTTGGGAGTGCGTGGAAACGAAATACATTAGACCGACAAATGACGATGAAGAGGAGATTCCGATCAAAGATATGAGTGCGGATGATAAGAGGAAATATAAGAATGAGAAAATGATGCTAAGTCTGCTACAACAAGCTGTGAAAGAAGACATCATGGTCTTATTGCAACATAACGGAAGTTCTTATTCAATTTGGAAAGCATTAAGATCAAAGTTTGTTGGTAGTCAGGAAATGATAAAGAACAAGAAATCACTTTTGAAGAAAGAGTTTGATTTGTTTCGTGGTTTAAAGAACGAGAGCACAAAGCAGATTATTGAAAGATATTGCAATCTGTTGGTGAATATGAAGAGGGTGAGCATCAACAAAGACAATAAGGAGTTGATCGAGAAATTGGCTGATGCTTTACCACACGAAACATGGGGAACATATTTGATGATGCTCAGAAACAAGAAAGGATTTAACATGCTAACTTTGAGCAAATTCATTGAAAAGTTGGAGGCACAGGAAATGGAGTAGATTAAGATTTCTAGGATGAAAGTGTTTGATGGTGAACAAGACATCAGTTTGTACTACAAAGGAGGGTTGAATGAGAAAACAACCAACTTGTCACCAAAGGTTGAAACTGCTTACAATCCAAAGAACTCATCTGGAAGTTCATCAAAAGGATCTAACAACAACACAAGTTTCTCATCATTTCCATCATTTGATCCGAATGTTTCAACAACAAGAAATGGCAAAAAGCTTCAATGCAATATTGTATTGAATATTGAAAATGATCAGGAATATTCTGAGGAGTTAGCTAAAAGCCATATGTCTTTATTGGGAACTGTTCTTGAATCTTAGGGTAGTTTTGTTGCAGGTCGAATCGGGAATCCAGTGCTTACTAAGGAGGATTACGACCAGATTGATGCTGAAGAGATGGAGCTGATGGACATAAAATGGTGCTTGGCAAGCGTGTTGAGGAGAGCTGAGAAATTCAAGCAAATCACTGGAAGAGATGATCTTCGTGAGGCTAACGTTTCTACTTTAGGTTTTGACAAATCTAAAGTCACTTGTTTTCGATGCACGGAGAAAGGACACTTCAAGAGGGAGTGCACCAATCGAGAAGCAAGTGGAGCTCAAAATCCATTCAACAACAATGATTACTTGTCACAGCCCCCGATCCCTATCTCCCGGGAACGGGCGGCCGTGAGCCAGTTTCGGTGGTATCACATTTATTTATCCAATTTGGCAGCGGAAATTTTCATCAGGACCGTAGTTAGGAAATATTTTAATCAGAGTAAACCACCATGTTTTATAACAATAAACATATGGGTAAAAACCCAAGTTTTCAATACACACGTTTCATAGGAATAAATCCTATTTATTTAATAAAAACATCCATTTTATTCTTAGGTAACTTTATTGCCACTTTTCCAAGCCTTCAGTGCTGTCCAGCTGGCTTCTATTTGGCTTTCACATTTTGTTACCTGAAACGTGTTTTAAAAACATTTTGTCAGTGGGAAATACTGGTGAGTGATTCCCAGTTTAATCAAGTTTAAGTAAAAACCAATTTGCAGTATTGAGGGCACATCCGCAATTACATTTGTATCCAAGACATCACAATTAACATCAGTGGTACGGTCATACTCAACTTATGGGATGTTACCACGCCAGTAACCAATTTTGTATACAAAACCCCAACATACCCACTATAATTGTATTCTTTACAAATACTCAAAAACTGCTTTGTATATATTTAGTTAAGTGAGGTTTTGTGAGAACAGTAAACAAAAAGGTTTACAAAAAGCGAATCAACTCACATTGCTGTCTTAGGTGATTCTTTAGGGTTTCCTGGTGAATATCTATAATTTACACAAATGCACGTGTGTTAGTATAATAACCCATTTTAACATTAGTAATACCCTCCCCGAGACGGCATTCCAACGACTACGTCGGGCAGAACCACGACAGCCGTTACGGAACCCTAGATCAATCGGGCAGCGTATCTAATACGTCTCCAGGGGTTATAATACTTACATCGTAGCAGAACCTCGCTATTTTAGGGGATATTGAACTCGGGTATAATGCCCACTATTTAAAAGTGTAGAGAGACAGAAAGAAAATGAACGAAAGCAGACTGAAGGCCGTTGCCTTCTATTTATAGTGCTGTAATTGAGTCCCCTCGCGGCCCGCGTGAAATTTGGGTCGGGCTCACGCGGCCCGCGTCAACTCGGGTCAAAGCGTAGCTTGGTCCGGTCACTATGTAGCCTCGACACGCATCGAACACGTGGCCGCTCCGGGCTGTGCCACAAATCAGGACGCTCGCGGCCCGCCTTCACTTACCCAAACATGTACGCGGCCCGCATCAACTAAGGGTTTTGGCGATATCCTGGTACACACTCGCGCGGCCCGCTTTAACTTGAGGTGAGGCCCTACGCGGCCCGCCTCAACTTAATAATTATTGTTTTTATTTATTTTATATAGTATAATCTATCTTGGGACTCGGTTTTCACATACGGGGTGCATATAAAGACACATTGAGATATTTAAAATATATTAGGGTGTCGGAAATATTATGAGGATGTCTGTTTTACCGAGGGTTGTTATATCCTCCCCACCTTGTTTTAGAGCTCGTCCTCGAGATCTACTGAAACAAGTGTGGATATTTCTTTTTCATTTCCGATTCAAGTTCCCATGTGTACTCGGGTCCTCTTTTGGAATTCCACTTTACTTTGACCAGAACCAATCTCTTATGCTTGAGATTCTTAATCTTTCTATCTTCAATCTGTAGAGGTCTTTCTACAAATTTGAGTTGTTCATTAACCTCTATATCCTTGAGAGGTACTACGAGTGATTCATCAGCTAAACACTTTTTAAGATTGGATACATGAAATACATCATGTATTCCTGCCATTTCTTCTGGCAGTTTTAGCTGATAGGCTACAGGTCCTATTCTTTTAAGAATTTTAAAAGGTCCAATATATCTGGGACTAAGCTTTCCTCTCTTGATGAATCTTACCACTCCTTTCCAGGGAGAGACTTTCAATAATACTTTATCTCCTACTTGAAATTCTAATGGTTTGCGTCTGTTATCGGCATAACTCTTTTGTCGATCACGTGCTGTTTTCAGTCGTTCCTTGACTTGAATGATTTTATCAGTTGTTTCTTGTACTATCTCGGGTCCAGATAATTGTTTTTCCCCAATTTCTGCCCAACAGACTGGGGTTCTGCACTTTCGTCCATAAAGTGCTTCGAATGGTGCAGCATTGATACTTGTGTGATAACTGTTATTATAAGAAAATTCTATTAAAGGTAAGTGTTCGTCCCAGTTACCTCCAAAATCAATTACACAAGCTCTAAGCATGTCTTCCATTGTCTGAATTGTCCTTTCGCTTTGTCCGTCCGTTTGAGGATGATAAGCTGTGCTTAGATTTAACCTAGTTCCCATTGCTTTTTGGAAACTTGACCAAAAATGAGAAGTAAAACGGCTATCTCTATCGGAAACAATTGATAAAGGAATGCCATGTAAAGAAACGATTTTATTTACATACAATTTGGCTAATTGTTCCATACTAAAAGTTTCCTTCATTGGTAAGAAATGAGCTGACTTGGTTAATCTATCTACAATCACCCAGATTGTATCATTTCCTTTCCTTGTTTTAGGCAATTTGGTAACAAAATCCATTGTTATCAATTCCCATTTCCAAACTGGTATTTCTAATTGTTGTAACAATCCTGAGGGTTTCTGATGTTCAGCTTTAACTTGTGAGCAAGTTAAACATTTAGAAACATAAGCTGCTACATCCTTTTTCATTCCTATCCACCAGAAATTTTTCCTTAAATCCTGGTACATTTTATCATTTCCTGGATGCATCGTATATTTAGAATTATGAGCTTCTTCTAATATACGGTGACGTAAATTTCCTAATTTAGGTATCCACATTCTCTTTTTATGGAACCTCCAAATTCCATCTGTTCCTTGTTCTAATTCCTTAATCATTCCTTTTAACTTTTCAGTATCCTCCTTGATTTCTGATTCTTGTGTTTTTCTAATCTGATTGTTTAAATCTACTTGTAGATTTAATTTAAGAGAACGTACCCTTTTTGGCTTTTCATGATATTTTCGACTTAAAGCATCAGCCACCACATTGGCTTTTCCTGCGTGATACTGGATATCACAATCATAATCACTAAGTAATTCCATCCAGCGTCTCTGTCTCATATTCAATTCTTTTTGCCCGAAGACATATCTTAAACTCTTATGATCTGTGAATATGGTAAACTTACTACCATAAAGATAATGTCTCCAAATCTTAAGGGCAAAAATTATGGCTCCTAATTCCAAATCATGGGTCGAATAATTTCCTTCATGACTCTTAAGCTGTCTAGATGCATAAGCTATAACCTTTTGACGTTGCATCAATACGCATCCATAACCTAATTTAGAAGCGTCACAAAAGACTACAAAGTCTTCAGTTCCTTCTGGTAATGCTAGTATCGGTGCATGGGTTAATCTTTGCTTAAGGATTCTAAAGGCTTCTTCTTGTTTTGGTCCCCATTCAAACTTAACAGATTTACAGGTTAACTTAGTTAAAGGAATGGCTATTCTAGAAAAATCTCGAATAAATCTTCTATAATAACCGGCCAATCCTAAGAAACTTCTAACTTCAGTTGGTGACTCTGGGGTTTTCCATTTGGTAATTGCCTCGATTTTCGTTGGATCTACATGAATTCCTTCATGGTTAACTAAATGTCCGAGGAATTGTACTTGTTCTAACCAAAACTCACACTTTGAAAACTTAGCATAAAGCTTCTCTTTTCTCAATAAACTTAAAAGTAAGTGCAAGTGCTTTGCATGCTCATCTTTACTTTTAGAGTAAATTAGAATATCATCTATGAAGACAATTATGAATTTATCCAAATATGGCTTACATATTCGGTTCATCATGTCCATAAATGCGGCTGGGGCATTGGTTAAACCAAATGGCATGACAGTAAATTCATAATGACCATACCTTGTTCTGAATGCGGTTTTAGGAATATCCTCTTCCTGTACCTTTAATTGATGATATCCTGATCTTAAATCGATTTTAGAGAAAAATCGAGCTCCTTGAAGTTGATCAAACAAATCATCGATCCTCGGTAATGGGTACCGATTCTTAATCGTGACTTTGTTTAATTCACGGTAGTCAATGCACATACGCATTGATCCGTCCTTTTTCTTAACAAATAAAATCGGCGCTCCCCATGGCGATGAGCTTGGCTGTATGAATCCCTTTTCCAACAACTCGTCTAGTTGTTTCTTCAGTTCTTGCATTTCCGCGGGTGCCAAACGGTAAGGTGCTTTGGCAATCGGTGCTGTTCCTGGTAACAGATGAATTCTGAATTCAACTTCCCTGTCTGGCGGTAGTCCTGGCAATTCTTCTGGAAAGACATCTGAAAATTGGGATACTACTGGGATATCTTTTACTTCTTTTCCTTTAGTGTTAGTGATTATTGAAATCAAATATACTATAGATCCTTTTCTTATACAACTTGCAGTTTTCATCACAGAGATGAATTTAGTGGATCTAAAAGGTTTATCTCCTTTAATTGAGATCTTTTCACCTCTTGGGGATTTTAACTGAATTATCTTTTGATCACATAAAATACTGGCTTTATTGGCTATTAACCAATCCATTCCTAACACTACATCAAATCCAACCAGATTCATTGGGTAAAGGTTTGCCATAAATTTTTGATTAAAAATTTCTATTCTTGCTTCCTGCAAGATTTCAGAAATCTTAACAGTTTCTCCATTTGCGGTTTCCACTAGACATTCTTGTGGTAGTTTAGTTAATGATTGATTTAGGAGTTTGCAAAATGAAGTATTAATAAAACTTTGGTTGGCACCAGAGTCAAATAATACTTTAGCAAAAATATCATTAACTAAAAACGTACCAGCAATTACGTCTGGAATCATCCTGGCTTCCTCTGTAGTTAGCACGAATGCTCTGGCATTTTTAGGATTTTTGTTGGTTGCAGCTGGAGCCAATTTCGGACAGTTTGTCCTAATGTGACCTTTTTCCCCACAATTGAAACACATTCCATTACTGGATTTCTTCTTGCAATTCTCTTCCTTGTGTCCTGGGGCCTTGCAAAAATTACAGTAAGTAGAGCATCTTCCAGAATGCTTCTTTCTGCAGGCTTTGCAGTAGGGTGCAGAGGTAGAACCTACATTCCTACGATTGGAATTCCCAGAACGGAATTCTTGAGTAAGCCTTTGGGTTAGGTTTCTCCTCTGGTCTTCTTCTCTAGTACGGATTAACTCATCTGTCAAGGTATTGGCTAGTTCTACAGCTTCTTCTATGGTTTGGGGTCTAGCTGCCTTGACTACATGTCTAATTTCTCCAATTAATCCCCAAATGTAACGGGAGATTAACACTGGTTCAGGTGATGCAAGGGTAGGTACTATCCTAGCATATTCAAAGAATGTGGTAGTGTAACCCTTACTGTCTACCCCGGTCATTCTTAGATTCAGAAACTTATTTGCTATTTGTTCTTTTTCATTGGGAGGGCAGAATTTCCTTTCCACCATGTTCTTGAATTCTTCCCATTCCATATTATAAATCCTATCACTTCCTCTGGATTGGAGGATAGTGTTCCACCATTCTAAGGCTGCATTTTTAAACAGATTTGAAGCAAACATTATTTTATCTTCTTCAGCACACTTGCTTATTTTCAGAACTGCCTCAGTTTTCTCTATCCAGCGTAAAGCTGCAATGGGTCCTTCATTGCCCGAGAATTCTATTGGTTTGCAGGACCAGAATTCCTTGTAAGAACAACCATGTGGCATGGTTCTTCTTCTTTTGGGGACGGGCGCTTGAAGTATGGGTCCATTGTTCACGCTGTTTTCTGGTTCAATTGGTCGCTTACTGCTATGCTTACTTTTATTATTCGCTTCCTGAACTGTTTGAATAATAAATGGCATCGCATCTATAATTCCCTGTGCCACAATATGCTGAACGGCACTATTATCCATTTGGTTTCCGTTGTTATTATTGTCCGAATTCTCATTAACCACGTTAATGTTACTCTGGTTATCGTTATTCAGATTTTCTTGATTTCCCGCGTCGGCCATCTGAATTTTAGACATTTACCAAATATTAATATCACAAATAATATTTATATATAGCCAATCACATGACACGCACTTTTTAACCAAAAGCGTCGAGCATTGCGACTTTTACTCTTTTTATATAGTATGCATCAATACACACCAGTACAGAAATAAAATTTACAGTACCGACTGAAATGTAAAACTACAATACTAATAGTATGCATCCGTAGTTTTTTTTTTTTTTTTTTTTTTTTTTTTTTAACACATACACACATATTATATTATTATTACTACTACCGTATTGTCATCACGTTTACTGATATGGATTCATCCAGAAATCCATATTACGCTCATCGTATTTCCATACGAGGCGTTCTCCCACCTGTCGCATACGATCACTGCTTTCTAAAATTTCCTCCCCAAAAGTCCTAAGTTCCTGGACATTTTCTGCACTCATTGGGGGTGCAGGTTCTAGGACTGGGTTTGGAAACTGAGGTACGGGTTCCTGATACGGAGGCATAGGGGCTTGGTACGGGTATGGATTCTCTAAAATTTCCCTAACGTATGCATCACTAATGTTGTAGGGATCTTGAGGATCTAACCCTGGATAAGTTCCTAAGTTGGGTATTGGCACATTTTCCTGTATTGGGTTTTGTTGCACGTAGTCCCTAACATCGTCCCACCAGGGGTCGTAATTGTTTGGGTCTAGAGGATCAGGTGCAGGTACCCTAGGTATTTCCTCCGGGTTGAAATCAGGCATTTCTATCTGGTCTTCCATTTCCATGGGTTGATCAGGATTTTGTGGTTGGGGTGCTAGCATTTGTTCCAGGTTTGGGTCAGCAGCAGTGGTTGCTAAAATATGGATATTAGCGATACCCCTATTGAGCATATCCTGATTATAAGCATCAGTTTCTCTTTTTGCTGCGGCTAACACTCGCTGTTCCTGCAACTTTTTCATTCTTTTCCTACGCTCGTGCGCTCCCCTACTGAACCATCCCCTCTTTTTCTGAGGAAATGGCTCTTCAGACTGAGCCTTAAACACAAAGATTCCTTCTTCTGTGTCAGCAGAATACCCTGAGAGGGCAGGCTGAGAAGAGGAGGTGCCTTCGCTTCTAGGCGAACCAGACAGTTGACGATAAGCGTCAGAAGGTCCTTGGTCACTCATACTGTAAACTAACAAATAGTCAGATAACACATAACAAGAAATACAATTATACACGTATTTCCATAGTTTATTTCCTAACACTTTGATGTCAGCAGAACACTTCTGTGGCTGAATCAGCGGCATAGCTCTGATACCACCTTCTGTCACAGCCCCCGATCCCTATCTCCCGGGAACGGGCGGCCGTGAGCCAGTTTCGGTGGTATCACATTTATTTATCCAATTTGGCAGCGGAAATTTTCATCAGGACCGTAGTTAGGAAATATTTTAATCAGAGTAAACCACCATGTTTTATAACAATAAACATATGGGTAAAAACCCAAGTTTTCAATACACACGTTTCATAGGAATAAATCCTATTTATTTAATAAAAACATCCATTTTATTCTTAGGTAACTTTATTGCCACTTTTCCAAGCCTTCAGTGCTGTCCAGCTGGCTTCTATTTGGCTTTCACATTTTGTTACCTGAAACGTGTTTTAAAAACATTTTGTCAGTGGGAAATACTGGTGAGTGATTCCCAGTTTAATCAAGTTTAAGTAAAAACCAATTTGCAGTATTGAGGGCACATCCGCAATTACATTTGTATCCAAGACATCACAATTAACATCAGTGGTACGGTCATACTCAACTTATGGGATGTTACCACGCCAGTAACCAATTTTGTATACAAAACCCCAACATACCCACTATAATTGTATTCTTTACAAATACTCAAAAACTTCTTTGTATATATTTAGTTAAGTGAGGTTTTGTGAGAACAGTAAACAAAAAGGTTTACAAAAAGCGAATCAACTCACATTGCTGTCTTAGGTGATTCTTTAGGGTTTCCTGGTGAATATCTATAATTTACACAAATGCACGTGTGTTAGTATAATAACCCATTTTAACATTAGTAATACCCTCCCCGAGACGGCATTCCAACGACTACGTCGGGCAGAACCACGACAGCCGTTACGGAACCCTAGATCAATCGGGCAGCGTATCTAATACGTCTCCAGGGGTTATAATACTTACATCGTAGCAGAACCTCGCTATTTTAGGGGATATTGAACTCGGGTATAATGCCCACTATTTAAAAGTGTAGAGAGACAGAAAGAAAATGAACGAAAGCAGACTGAAGGCCGTTGCCTTCTATTTATAGTGCTGTAATTGAGTCCCCTCGCGGCCCGCGTGAAATTTGGGCCGGGCTCACGCGGCCCGCGTCAACTCCGGGTCAAAGCGTAGCTTGGTCCGGTCACTATGTAGCCTCGACACGCATCGAACACGTGGCCGCTCCGGGCTGTGCCACAAATCAGGACGCTCGCGGCCCGCCTTCACTTACCCAAACATGTACGCGGCCCGCATCAACTAAGGGTTTTGGCGATATCCTGGTACACACTCGCGCGGCCCGCTTTAACTTGAGGTGAGGCCCTACGCGGCCCGCCTCAACTTAATAATTATTGTTTTTATTTATTTTATATAGTATAATCTATCTTGGGACTCGGTTTTCACATACGGGGTGCATATAAAGACACATTGAGATATTTAAAATATATTAGGGTGTCGGAAATATTATGAGGATGTCTGTTTTACCGAGGGTTGTTATATTACTACAGGAAGGCCATCTATCATCAAGTTGCTCAACAACCAACTCAACATCATCAACATCAAGCACAAACTGCTCATGGAAGAAATGTGATTGATGATTCTTCAAAGAGAGCATGTATGGTAAATCAAGAAGAGAAGTAGCCATCAACAGGGTTCAACTGGGATTAATATATTCCAACTGATGCTAAAGCATGTGTGATTGATCAAGATGATGAAAAGTTACCTGAAGGGTTTAGTTGGGAGAATTTCACTTGGGATGATTATATTCCTGACCAAGCTCCAGTTCATACAGCTTTTGTTGCCCGAATTGAAGAAGATAGTGATGATGATAGTGCTGAATACTATGCAAAAAGAATGGCAAAACATCTGAAAATGATGGCAGAAAGTGACAGTGAAGATGAGAAAGCCAAGAAGAAAAAGAAGAAGGTCAAGACACCGGTAAGTAGTGATGATGAAGAAACTCCGGTGGTCCGAAGAAAAGTGAAAGAAGTTCCAAAATTCAAAATTAATGAAGAAGCTGTTGCGAAAAAGAGTCCTGTAATGTGTGAAAATTGTGAAACAATGAAGAAACAAAATAGTTCATTGATTCACAACATGAACAGATTAAAGGAGTCGTATGATGTGCTGAACAAAGCAATGAACATGTACAATGACACTAGTGAAGAACAGGCAACAACAATGAAGACACTTCAAGGAGCATTCATGATCAAACAGAAAGTTGTGAATAACTACATTGAAAAGTGTGCTGTTCTTGAACAGAAACTGGAGTTGCAAAGAATTGAGACTGAGAGAGTAAATCGTTTGTTGAAAAGTTACTCATGTACTTCTTATGTCATTGACATGATTTATCTAACTATTGAAGGCATGAAGGCATTTGAAGATGATGAAGTAACTGAAGAACAGACAGTTTCTGAAGAAAAGACTCCTGAGAAGAAGACTGAGAAGAAGAAAAACACTAAGAAAAAGGCTGACAAGAAAAATTCTGGTAAGAAACAAGGTGTCAGTTACAACAAGTGTCCACCCCCGCTGGAAATGGATATTTGCCCAGAAATCCAAATTCTGAAAGAGTCCAAAAGGCTACAAACTTACAGTGGGAGTCGGAGTCGTCAGTCAATTTGCCAGAAAGTATTGATGTCGCGTTTACATCGTCTGACACTGATCAACAATCTCAATTGATGAAGAAAGTGGTGGATCATGTGTTAGATAACGATGAAACTGAGGAGTCAAAGTCAGAGTCGGTGTCGGAGTCAAAGTCTGAGTCCAGCACTCCGGGTCAAAATAAAAAACAGGGCAAAAGAGTTTATGATAAAGAATTCCTGTTATCAAAATCTAATTTGGATGATGAAACATTTAAAGTAGCTTATACTTTGAATGATTCTGACAAGTTATATTCTGATGAGGAATTTCCAATAAGAGGTGTCAAAACTGAGATGATAAAAAAGGTTTTCAAACTTATAGAAATTAACATTTCTGAAATAAAAGATTTAAATCTTACTGATAAACCTAAAAAATACACCTCAAGAGTTAAAAAAATAGAAAACAAGAAAAAAGGTTATGGTTCCGGTTTTCGAAAGAAACCAAATCAGAACCGTAATTTCAAAAAGAAAGGTCTTGGATTTACTCCAACAGAAAAATGAAAAATATGTTCGTGATTTTAAATAAAAAATGACATTTGTTTCAGGAACATCATCAGAAGAAGAAGAAAAGAAAGCATTTTGGAGACAGTCAAACAGAGAGTTCCTTGCAAAGAAGCAAGAAGAGATGAAATTCTAATCAGAGAAAGAAAACTCGAACCTGTTTCAAATGTGGTAGAATTGGACATCTTGCGATGAACTGTTCGCAAGCAATTCAAACCAAACAGGGAGTTTCTAAACTCAAAGAGAAAGTGGTTGAGTTTGAACCGCCAATTGACCGAACCAAATTATTCAAAAACTCAAAATTTGAAATTGGTGAATGTTCAAACAAGTTTTACAACAAAAAAGCTAAATCTGACAACCAGAAATGGGTTGTTAAGAAGTCTGTTGATAGTTCTAGAGATGATTCTGATAGGTCAAAATCAGAGGAGCTATCTTCTGGCGATGAATCTGATTCCACAAAATCAGATGAGCCAAAGGTTGAGGTAAAAGGTGAAAATTCAGTAACTCAGATGGATGATGAAAATTTTCCACCATTGAGTGCTAAAAATTTTAAGAAGAAAATTGGTAAAGTTGAGATTTCAAACCAATTTTATGATGATAAAAAGGTTTTTGATGTTGAAAAGACCTTTAACCCCACTGTAAAACATATTTTTGGAAAAATGATTGACAAAAAGGTCAAAGGTGTTAAAGAGTTCTATGAAGAAGAGGAAATGTAAGAAACCAAGTGATGATGACTTGGTAACACCTAAGACTGGTCAGGCTTGGGTGGATATTTTCTTTGAATAGAAAAACCTGACTTGCCGGAGTTCCCAGGTTGGTAAGCGTGGAACATGAATCGGCATCATTCTTTGTTTTTAATTATGTTTGTCGTACAAGTGGTACAGAGGTTGGTTCTTAAAAGGTGATTAATCAAGGTCATTAAGTTGAACTTGATGTAATCCTCATACAAGTGGTTGAAGACAATATGATGAACCACATCCCCATACTTACAAGTGGTAAAATCAACTAAACTAATTTTCCGAAAAAATCATTTTGATTAAAACAAACTTAAGTGTTTTGAAATCTTAATGAGAAAATAGTTTGTTGAAAGGGGGAGTTCTGATTGTTTATGCCAAGTGGATGGCGAAATTGATGCGATTTGATATCGGTTGTCAAGTTTATTGTACAGTTTATTTTCAAATTTCCTAAAACGTGTTTGCATTTTAGGGGGAGTAAGAAATTTTAAAAAATCCAAAAACATTTGAAAAAGCAAAACTCATTTTTGACTTGAAAAAATATTGAAAAACAACAAAAACATGATAAAATGAAAAAGAGTTCTGTTGTGAAAAAGAGGAAATGATAGTACATCAGTGGATTGTCACAACATGCTAAAGAAATGTAAAGTTATAAATGTAATAAACAATCTCACTGAGGATATGCCAGTAGGTTTTTGCACATTTAGTAGATTGTAACGAGATATAAATCTAAAATTTCAAACTTGCTTATCTCGTGGGGAACAACTTCTTGGATATATGGGTAACCCCCGAAATCTTGTTTGAAAGGTGATGTGTGTTGGTGTATATATAATTTATATGTATACTTAAGCCCTTTTTACACCTTTAGCCAAGTTTTAAATTTATAAAAACACGATATTCACTAACACTAAACACACATATGGGCAAGTGCACCCATCGTGGACGTAGTATAGTGTTGGTAAGATACCGAGGTCGTCCAAAGACACAAGAGCTTTTAATACCGATTTATCCTCAACGTCTAATCAAATCAAAAGTTAGAAAAATGTTATTAAACTAAGAAAATAAAAACTAACTAAATGCTGAAAAATAAAATAAAATCAAAACAGATAGACAAGATGAATCACTTGGATCCGACTCGTGTATTAGTATAACCTTTGATTATTTTCGCACTTTTGCACTTGTTTAAGAGATTATCTTAGTTATTGTAGTAGGCCCCTCTTTTGAAGGCGACGTTACCCTCAACCCAGTAGTTTGAGTCAGCAAGGATACAATCCTAAAGGGTCGGATTATTGGAAGATAATGAATTAAGTTATTAATGCAAATTATGGTAGGCCCCGCTTTTGGCGGTGACGTTACCCTCGACTAAGTAGTCTGAGTCAGCAGGGATACAGTCCTAAATAGCCGGGTTATAGTATTAATAGTAGTTAACTTATGAGGGGGTCAAAGAGTTTGGATCCCCGCCATCCAATACCTATAGGCATTGAAGGAGATCCTACTAAATTTGACCCAGGTCCCTTGCAGGACCTCTAAACGCTGAACAAGGGCAAGACCCTTACCAAACCGTTCCCTTAACCCCCGACCAGGTAGCCAACATACCTCCATATAGACCGTGGAGATATGAATGGTGAAAATCTTTTATTTTATATAGACAGTTAATGCCAAGACACCACGGACAAACGATAAGGAAAGATCACCTTCAACATAAGCAACTAGTTATTAAAGTCATTAATACAAAACCAAATAAAAAGTGCAAAAGATTAAAAATAAAAAGTATTATACTAAACACTTGTCTTCACCAAGTGATGTAAGAGACTTAGGCAAACATGGCCTTGATTGTCAAGAACTCTTACTATCAATCTTGGATCCCGAGACGACTCACACACTCTACGATGGACAATGGATGATGGTGGTGGATGATGGTGTTATGGTGGTGGTGGGTGGTGAATGAAGTGTGAGAGAGGTGGTGTGCCAAGGGATGAGATGGAATGAAACCAAGCACTCCTATTTATAGGTTGAAAAGAAGGCTGGGCACGGCCCCGTGTCCGCTGGACACGCCCCCGTGCCCGTCTGACACTCTCTCCCCATTAATTGTAATTCGCAATTACAATTAATGCGCCTGCTGTACTTTCACCACGCCCCCGTGCTCACTGGACACGGCCCCGTGGTGGGCAATAGAAGCTTCTACAAGTTTGTCTTTTATGCTGCTTCTTGGGCACAGCCTCGTGCTGGCTGAGCACGGGGCGTGTTCAGGCTTCTGTTTTCTCTTCTTTGCTTTGGAGGATGCCGTTGAGGGTCCGGGCAGTCTACTTTTATTCCTTTCCTTGTATTTATGCTAGAATTAGTTGTCTTTTTGCTTCTTTTGTGAATTTGAGCTCATTTCATCCTGGAAATACAAAAGGAAGACAAAAACACTCTTTTTCCAACATTAGTACTTAAAAAGGGTTAGTTTTATGCCTTAATTGATGTGATTTATATGTTGCATTTTACACACATCAAAAGGTCCCTCTTTCTGAGATACTAGGTCTTTATACTCAGTGATATCTAGAGTATTATCCCGGGACTTCTGCTGAATGGAAATTCTGACCTAGTCCCTGTATAATACTTTCTGCAAATGCTTTGAAATATAAGCTCGTCCTCAGCAAAAATGATTAAACAATAAAATTGATAATCATTGCTGTTGAAGAAAAGATCCTCTAAAGGGGACACACCAAAAGTCGAAGTCGTCATCTCTCTGCGTATACGGAAGTATCGACCTGAGCTCTCACGGCCCTCGCAATTTAACCCCTTTACAGGTTTGGGAAGATTGTGCTTTTACAGTCTTAACAATCTATCTTACAAGTGGACATCGGAAGTTTTGAAAATGATATTCCTGCAAGTGGTTCACCTGAATCTGAAAGATAAATCATTTTGAGATTTCTACAAGTGGTGTCTGAGTGTGTTAAAGTTTGATATCATAAATTTTATGTTTGTGGTAGAGTTTATGTGCAGATTTGAGTCAAGCAACGATTCTAAACCTGTGAAAGCCAGACTGCGATCCCAGCTGATTAAGGGGGGAGTCTGAGTTGCAAAGAGCCAGGTTTTGATTCTGAGATTGTTGCTGCTGACAAAATTAAAGATTCAACATTTGAGAGGGAGTGAATGTTGATGCTGATGAATAGAGAAGACGTCAACATCTGAGAGAAGATTGAACGAGAAGAGAAGAAAGAGTTTGAGGATGCTTATAGCGTCAGATACTTCAAAGAGAAGCCCAAAGGCTGATAAAGACTGAAGATGCGAAGACTCGACACTGAAGACTCCATCGACATCCGAGGGGGAGTTTGTTGGTGCATCCTTCTGTCGTCTACGTCTTGTATCGAGTCTTGTATAGATCATGCTAGATCAGGGCATGAGAATCGAGAAAATGTGAATTATGGAGATTCCGCTTGAAATGACCTTGGTCAATTTCAAGCGAAATCACCCAAAAGTTTGATTCCGCTCGAGTGTTAAGACTGATTCCGCTTGAATTGTGAATGGTGATTCCGCTTGAATGAGTTCAAGCGAAATCACAACCTCTATAAATAGGTTGTCTCGAGCGAAATCTGTAACAGTTCATTCCGGTTTGCCACGAAGTGCTGCCGAAGTGTCGACTCGTTGTAAACGTCATTATTATCAATCAAACGACAGTTTAAAGTGTATTTCTTGCTGAATTGAACTCGGATTCTTAGTTTCCGCCTCTGAAACTGAGATAAACTCTTCTGATCGACTCGTTCGGGTCTGAAAACGATCCTACACCAAGAACCTATGCCCCAGTTCACAAACCCAGTACCAGCCCCTACACCCCCAATGAGCACAGAGAATGTGCAAGAACTTCGAACCTTTGGTGAGGAGATTTTAGAAGGTAGTGAGAGGATGAGGCAGATCGGAGAACGGCTCGTCTGAAAGTATGACGAGCGTAATATGGAGTTCTGGATGAACCCATATCAGTGATGATGATAATAATAATAATAAAATAATAATATATATAATATGTGTGTATGTTTGGAAATATATATATATATATATATTCATATACATATATATATATACATATATATATATATATCTAGATAATAGCTATGGATGCATCATAGTATTGTAAATTTTAAATTCTAGTTTCAGTTTGTATTAGATGCATAATATATAAGAAAGAGTAAGTCGCAATGTTCGACGATTTTGATCAATTGTCACACCCCGACCACGTAAAACAACAAAACATGGCGGAAACGTCGGGGAGTGTTGTAACATAATCATTGTTTCACAACCATGGAATAAATAGTTTCGTTTTATTGAATTATTGAACTAAATGTTTTGATACAAATTAGATAAATACAACTATTATCCTCCAAGTTTTAAAGTCGCTAAGGCCTTGTCCAATCCTATGTGAGAATACACCAATATCATCATCAAGCATCATCAACTATAGTACCTGAAACACATGTGAAAATAGGTACGTCAGCATAAAAATGCCGGCGAGTACATAGGTTTTGTATGAGTTTCAGATTCATGGCTCGTTTTACATATTGCAATACTTATTTAAAAACCTTGTTTTGAAAAGTATAGTATTGTGACATAAATAACCAACTCAAATCAAATTGGTTATAATTTATAAAAATCTCGTAGCCATGATTCTTAACCCCAAAATATTTGTTTAATTAAATCCAGATTTGTAAATCGTTTATGGAATAAAACTCGAATAGTATAATATATTGTTGGAAAACCTTGTATTACAACTTTGTTTTATTTACCATTGCCCAAGTGATCTAGATAACGCAACGATATATAATGTATTAAAAGCACTTATATATAGGAAGTACCAGCGGCGTATCCACCATGCTTTTAACACATTATACCCGCCCCGTTACCTAATCACTTCCCTATCCCATTGGTTCAAACAGGTTTCAACGGTTCATGTCAATCAATGGTTACAAACGGTTCACATAGTCAAGTAGTCACAAACGGTTCATATAGTCCAACGGTTCATCTAGTCAACGGTTGCAAACGGTTCACATAAGCAACAGTTACTAACGGTTCACATAGTCAAATGATTACAAACGGTTCACATGGTCAAATGGTTACAACGGTTCAAATGATCAAATGGTTACAACGGTTCAAAATGTAAAACAATGTGTCCATATGCTGGATGAGCATATGCGACAAAATGTAGTATATGGAAATCAATGTGCTAGCATGTTAAGTGAACATACATAGCAAAACATAATGAAATCGTGTACTAATAATGTACTATTGAACATAGTAAGCATATGATATAAAAACATGGGAAACATGAACGTATCAAGTAGGCACATGTGTTCCACCCCAAAACAGTTTGAAAACAGTAAAAGAGGGGACTATGTACTCACTTGAGGGTGCTTAGAAGTCTTGAACAACAACCAAGCAAAGCTAGAGTGATCAGGGAATCAAACGGCACCCTATATAGGTAACTATGTAAATAACCGGACCTAAATCGGGAGATAGGATAGAATGAGGTTCTATAAATCAAACGAGTAGTTAAACTCGTATGGTATGATTTAATAGACCTTACATTCAGATTGGAAAGCCTACCTAAGTGCTTTTAACCCGTTTCGACACATTATGGTAACATAAGCTACTATAAGGCGTCGTTAGCGTAAAACTATGTTCGGATGGTTAACTATGTGCTATGCCAAGTCTTACATGCCCAATTATCCCTAAACATGTTACTAATTCAGATTATATGTCAAAAATAAGTTCACATAGGCAAAATACGGATTTTAGCTTTAAAAGGGCATTTTGGTCATTTCCTATGGGCATACAAGCTAACTAGCAAATGACTAACCAATCCTATGTGATCATAAGGTATAACCTCAATGGTTATTCCCTATGAAACTATGATCACTAACTAAGCTTGGTCGGATCCTAAAGATCGACCAAACGGGTCGGGTTCGAAAGGCTAAGCGGTTGTTTAGACCGCTTACCTTACGACCCTAAACAAGCACTAAACTAATAGTGTCGAGTTAAACATGTCAAAACATGTTTAACCTACTGATTTGGTATCAAAACAAGGTGTTTTGATACCCTAAAGTAGTTCCATTGCAAAATGCGTGCCAAAACGCATTTTGACCGAAACTTTGATTCGACACTACAACTAGCTAACGTGGTAATCAGCGGTTATAATCACGAAGGATTATAACTATCGTGATTACAATCACGTTTCAAAGTTCAATTGAACTTTGACTTGACCAATTGATGGTCAAAACCGAAAGTCAAACTGTTGGCCATACGTTTGACTTTCTGCACTACATAAGGAAAAAGCCATAAAAAGAATGAAAGAATGCTCACTAAGGGTCCTTGCTATCTTTTCAACAAGAAGACAAAGTCCCAAATCAGCTTAGAAAGCTTCCAAGCAGATGTAGAGAGGAGAGAATGAGAATGAGCAAAGAATGGAGTGAAAGGCCTTGCTATTTATAGTTGTGGTGATGCTCTAGGATCATTACAAGTGGTTTTCTTGGTCATTAAGCATTAAATCACAACCATACATGTGTTTAGGGACAGCTAGCATGCCTTGGAGAAGTGTTAACTTGGTCACCACACAAAGGAATTGCAAGAAAGGCCCCTGAATTTACAAACTGTTGCTGAAAATAATGTTTCTGCCCAGATGTGATCGTCGCGTAGCGCGACCACAAAGCCTTATGGCCGTCGCGCAGCGCGACGGTGTAGGCTGAACTTTCAAAGTTTGGCAGAAATGGTCCCTGCACGTGTTTAAGCTTGTTTTTGACGTTTTTAGCCTCCGTAAAGTCATTTTCAAGGATCCACAAGGTCGTTAAAGTGTAGGGGACCTGAAATATGCTCGAAAACATCTCGGATGTCGGTTCGTTTGGTCGTACGGTCACGTTGTTCGGTTATTTACGACGAAACTCGAACGGACGCGAAAACGATCCAAATTACGCGACGAATGGAATTTTTGCATGCCGATTACTAAAATAAAAATATTTTAGTGTGTACAAAAATTTTGGATGTTCAGATATGGCCAGAACGTAAGATATGCGCGAAAATGCAAACTTACGCCGTTTTTGACACTTTTAGTCCCTGTAAGATCATGTAAGCATGTTTTTGCACACCGAACCTATCAAAGCTTATTTCTAAGCCATGTTTTAGGTTATATATGGTATGTTTAACTTATAATCAAGTTCCGGACTATAAGTTGCCTTACGAAACGGCAGACTTTTGCAAGTTGACGCAAATAGTCCCTGTAAGCGAATAAACTTGATTTCGGCATACCAAACCATCCAAAACTTATTTCTAAGTTATGTAAAGGTTATTTAAGGTATGTTAAGCCTATGTCACTATTCCGGAGTGTTTGTTGCATTAAACTGGTTATATTTACGCATCAGATCGTGTATAACCTTCCAGAAAGCGACTTAAAGCCCGAAATCGAACAAGAATTGATATGTGCAAATGATACACATATTTTCACAATTCCCAAGTATGAAATACAAAATTTCATTGGTTTGGCATTTGTTTGACGGTTACAGTGACACAGGTGTCACATCAATATGCGTGTTGTGTGATTGATTATATTAAATATTATCTTGTGATATTAATATGTGGCAAATGTTTAAAATTCAAATGGACAACGAAGTGAACCAGGAAAACCAGAATAACAATAACCCAGCAACAATAACAATGGAAATCAAGTGGATAACAGTGCCATCCAACACATAGTGGCACAAGGGATTATAGATGCAATGCCATATATTATTAAAATGGTTAAGGAAGCGGAAAATAAAAGTAATCATGGTAGTAAACGATCTACCGAACCTGAACACAGCGTAAACAATGGACCCATACTTCAAGTGCCCATTCCCAAAAGAAGAAGGACAATGTCTTATGGTTGTTCTTATAAAGAATTCTGGTCTTGTAAACCAATGGAATTCTCGGGCAATGAAGGGGCCGTTGCAGCTCTACGCTGGATAGAAAAGACTGAGGCAGTCATAAAAATAAGCAAGTGTGCAGAAGAGGATAAGATAATGTTTGCTTCCAATCTGTTTATGAACTCAGCCTTAGAATGGTGGAACACTATCCTCCAGTCTAGGGGAAGTGACAGGGTTTACAATATGGAATGGGAGGAATGTAAGAACATGGTGGAAAGGAAATTTTGCCCTCCCAATGAAAATGAACAAATAGCAAATAAGTTCCTAAACCTTAGGATGACTGGAGTGGATAGTAAGGGATATACAACTACATTCTTTTAATATGCTAGAATAGTGCCAACCCTTACATCACCAGAACCAGTATTAATCTCCCGTTATATCTGGGGATTTATCAGTGAGATTAGGCATGTAGTCAAGGCGGCTAGACCTCAAACCATAGAAGAAGCTGTAGAACTAGCAAACACCTTGACTGATGAATTGGTACGTACACGAGAAGAAGACTAGAGAAGGTACCTAGCTCAAAGACTTACCCAAGAATTTCGTTATGGAAATTCCAACCGTGGGAAAAATGTAGGTTCTTCCTCTACACCTTATTGTAAGGCTTGCAAGAAGAAGCATTCAGGAAGATGCTCCGCCTACTATAATTTCCGCAAGATACCAGGACACAAGGAAGGAGATTGTATGAAGAAACCTAATAATGAAATGTGCTTCAACTGTGGAGAAAAGGGTCACATCAAGCCAAACTGTCCGAAACTAGTTCCAGCCATGAACAACAAGACTACTAAAATGCCAGGGCATTTGTTCTGAATGCGGAAGAAGCTAAAATGATCCCGGACGTGATAGCCGGTACATTTTTAGTTAATGATGTTTTTGCTAAAATATTATTTGACTCTGGTGCGAACCAAAGTTTTATTAATACTTCATTTTGCAAACTTCTCAAACAACCATTAACTGAACTCCCACAAGAATGTTTAGTAGAGACAACAAATGGGGAAACCATTAAGATTTCTGAAATCTCGTAGGGAGCAAGAATAGAATTTTTAAATCAAAAGTTTATTGCAAACCTTTATCCAATGAAACTGGCAGGATTTGATGTTGTACTAGGAATAGATTGGTTAATAGCCAATAAAACCAGTATTTTATATGATCAAAAGTCGATTCAAGTAAATTCACCAAAGGGTGAAAAGATCACAATTAAAGGAGATAAGCCCTCTAGATCCACAAAATTCATCTCTGTGATGAAAACAACAAGTTATATAAGAAAAGGATCATTCGTGTATTTGATTTCCATAATCACTAAAACTAAAGGAAAAGAATTAAAAGATATTTATGTAGTATCTCAGTTTCCAAATGTGTTTCCAGAAGAATTACCAGGACTACCGCCAGACAAAGAAGTTGAATTCAGAATCCAACTACTACCAGGGACAACACCAATTGCCAAAGCACCTTACCGTTTGGCACCCACGAAAATGCAGGAACTGAAGAAACAATTAGATGAATTGTTGGAGAAAAGATTCATACAATCAAGTTCATCACCTTGGGGAGCATGAATCTTATTCGTTAAAAAGAAAGACGGATCAATGCGTTTGTGCATTGACTACCGCGAATTGAACAAGGTCACGATTAAAAATCGGTATCCATTACTGTAACACCCTAGTTACTATTAAACAATTTTACATGTAAATACCATCAATTAGATGTATAGTTAAGACTACACATGCTATAAAAATACGGGTTTATTAAAACTTTTACAAATCATAAGTTATTCCACATAACGTGATCAGATTCGTCGTTTAAATTTACGACGAGGCAAAGTGCGGAAGCATGAATCTTTATCGTGTTCGGTTCTTCGTTGATCTTGATCGTCCTCCGGCATTCCAAAAAGTACCTACATTTCATAAACCTGAAATGCTTTAGTCATACGGGGTTAAAAACGTGTCTAAACGAGTCCGGGAATCGAAACTGATTAAAATACATTGTGTTACAGGGTCTACCGTAAATTACGGTGGCTACCGTAATTTACGGTAGCCCCTGAACGTTGATTTTTCCACCGTAAATCAGTGGGTATGTGGCGTAAAGACTTTGAGGCTACCGTAAGTTACGGTAGCTACCGTAACTTACGGTGGCCTCTGCAGGATTTTCCAAGTTTGCCGTTTTCTAGAATGAAAACCTTCATAACTTTTAATCCGCTTATCCGTTTGACCTATCGTTTCTTCCTACGTGATTGTAATTTGATCCTCCATCAAATGGAGTTAAAACCAACATCCGGATTGACAAATTTATAGAGTTTTAAGCTCTAGGCTTAAATTAAAATTTTCCTATTTTGACCCATTCATATATTTATCAAACAAACTTGTTTGTTTGATCCCAATTTCTCGTGAATCTCCTAATTTCTATATTGTCTATCATATTTAACTCAAACCACGGGTTTCTTACGCCTATTAAACCCGCTTGCACTCGAGTGCTTATTTTGACCCGTTAAGGGCATTTATGTCCTTTTAAGCATAATTTCGCTCATTTCCCTTATGCCTCATAAGTTCACTTGTTCACTTTGGTTAGTCTTCCACCACAATTTTGAACGTGGTGGATTTAATGCAATAGACTATTTATTCCGAGTTTCATCCCTCAAATAAGTTATTTTTGCGGCAATACACATTTTAAGGCATTTAACCCTTGATAGTTTATGCCTAATATTTTCATACGCATCTAAAGGTTACCAAATCATAATATAAGCTCCTAACCAACCTTTATGGGCCGTTTGCCCAATTTACCCTTCAAGGACGTTTTAGTCAACATTAGCCCCTCACTTACTACAAAGGGCTTTCGCTACATATTTAGCCATGAAGTATGTTATCCACAATCATATTTACACGTACCTGGCTCGGGTCAAAGTATTGACCCGTATACAATAACTTTGCTTTAATCCTTTCTAGTTAAAGCAACGCAAGCTTATGTTATTTCCTGTGATTACAAAACTCAAAAATCGATCGTCAAATATTATTGTCAAATGGTGTTAACAACACCATTCGACCCATTTAGTCCAAATGACCATTTGTCCATATGAGATGGTATTTAATTACCATTTCATCCCTTTAAACCTATCCCGGTTTTCCTTGAACTCGTTATACTAAAAACCGTTTTTATTTGTTCGTCATTTCGTGACTAATTTAGCATTTTACCCCTTTTACTAATATTCATGATTTCTTACCATTCCTCTTGTTCCGACTCTCATTGAATCGTGTCGGAACATCATATAACAATCACTTAGTAGCATTCTCAATCAATACATGCAATTAAGTAATTTATAACAAATCAAAAAGGGGCGTAAGCTTTACTTACCTCTCGTATGGTTTACGCTTTTCTTCTCGTACTTGCTCCGTTTGACCCGCTTAATTCCCAAGCCTCCATCTAGCTTGTCAAGAGTCAAACTATCATCATTCGCAAGGTGGTTAGATTAGTCATTACAATTCACGACTATTCCACCTTATGTATTTTCTATGTCAAAAACTACTATTTGACTTCATCATTTATTTGTTCAACTTATCAAAAGTTAACTACTTTTGATCACATGATTTACACAGTTAGTCTAAAATAACATGATGTTTAGAACCCCTATCGCTTCATATTACACCCAATTTGCCATATCATTCAAATGCACATTTCACTTGAAATCTCAACATTTTAGCTTTCATTTAGGCATTTTAACGAACACCTAATGTGCATAATTTTACATATTTATAATCAAGTTCTTAACTTGTGATTTTTACCAAGATTTTAACATCTTTCACAAGACAATCATCTAATTTATAGTTCAATATCAAAATTAACCTCATAGGATTCAAATAACACTAATTTACTCATCATGGTTCTAGTGTTCACCTTGTTTCTACAAAACCCACTGCACACACATGGTGGATGATCATGAACTTCATAGTTTAAACATTAATTCAACAAACTAATGACTAGGGTTTACTCCTAGACATGATTTCATTACTATTTCACCCAAATAACGATCATGCAAGCTCTAATTTCAAATCTCATGTATTCACCCAAATTTGAGATGGAACCAAAGTGGGAATTTTGACATACCTTATGATCCCTTCACTAAGGTGATCACTAGTTTGTGCTCGGATTTCAATTTGGGTTCGATTTCCCCTTCCAATTTGTTGATTTTGTGCTTGTTAGGGTTTGAGTAAGGGAACCCCCTGGCTCCTGTGATTGTCTCGACCAGAATACACACTTAGAGTGTGTGTTTTGGTGTTGATGTTTTATTAAATAAAACTAGTTTCCAGCTTATCACCTTTAGTCCCTCTACTTTACCCTTGTTGCATATAACATGTTTTAACCAAGGTTTCTCATAACTACAAGACTTGTAATTAACTAGGTTATTTATTTCCTAGTTAATTTTTTTTATCTTGTTTATAACCGCTATTTAATATGTATATAAAACCTATATATTTGGGGCGTCACCTATCCCGTTTTATTTTAGGTCTTGTTAACTCGTGCCTTTTATATACTTTGTTTTCTCAAAGTATTTATCCTCCTTTTTAATTAAGATTAGATTATTTATTTAAATCCTTATATTCATCCGGTCAATTTTACCACTAACGATATTTTACCCGTTCATTATTATTAACGTGGTTTGATTACCTAACCCATTTTCGGGGTGTTACAAGTCTACCCCCCTTAAAGAGGTTTCGTCCCCGAAACCTTTCTTACGCACTTTACTAGTTTAGATCATCCGAACCTTAGCTTCGGTGATCACTTGAGCATTGCTCACACATAATACTCCTACCAGGAAAGTATGGTAATGTGCTTTTGGTTTCAAAGCGTATACGCCTTTTATGTGTACGGCCTCGCAGGCCGATACTTTCATTTTGTATTTCTTATTCTTGTCATTTATTTGACCGAGTTGTCATCTGATCGCTCGGTTGTATTTATTTTCCTTATGTTTACTTCAAGTTAGTCTTATTTCAACAGGCGCTTTATATAAGTGATAAGTCGTAACACTACTCCGAATTTGAAGGGTTTTACCGGCCAGACTGGTTAGTCGCCGTCATTATACTCCCCGTCATTATGGTATATCTTATTGCCATCCCGGCCTTTTATGATCTCTTCGCCTTTAACCCGTTTAGTTAACTTAGCGAAACCCATCGCTTTTATACGAACTTTATCTCCCGTTATTATTTTACGCCGGAAGTTACAACCAGTTTCATCGTCTTATACTATTGACCCGTAGGTTCTTTCACTTAGCCTCGTAGGCTATTTCTTTAGATTTTTACCTTTTTACCTTTTTAAGGTGAAACCCGACAATTCGTTTCTTTCTATCCGTGACCCAAAGGTCTTCTTGGTCCCGTAGATCCTAACACTACTTTTAACCCTGTAGATTATGATGATCCCGTAGATCACCTTTTATTCGTGTCTATTTAAATGTATATATATACATATATAGTTCCAAAGCATCCCTCGTTATATTTGTAATCATTTATTTTCGCTTTTGAGCTTTAGTTGACCTTGACCGTGGTCAAAGGCTTCATTCGTTTACTTTCGGACTAATCTTCCGACTTTATGACTCCTTACATTATTTACACATTGGTTTGTTTTACGCTCCCCGTTTCCCGGTTCATAATTATATTTCTTTACAATCCATTAATCGGGTTCTTTTATTTTAATGTTTATAACGCCCATAATCCTTTACCTAGGTTTATTAATATTTCTCACTTTCATTTACTAGGTTCGCGCTTACTTATTTTAGCAAGCGTTGTTCTTTATTAAATTCATTTGACTTGTTGCGTGAAAATTCATCACTTATGAATGTCAAACTTTATTCTTTGTTCGACCAGTTCAACTTTAAAATAGTTGAACGTAAGTTTATCAAAATTTTTATTTACTTCATCTTGTCGTCTTTTAGTCATGACTCAAAACCCGAGTCTTTTGACTTTCCATGCGAATTCCCGTTTCCCGGTCTACTCATGTGTTTAACTCCTTACCCATCAACCGGGTGTTTTACCGAAGCCGTTATTATTGCAACCCTTCCGGTATGCATTAAGACTTCGTTTCAATTTTATACTCCGACTTTGTCCTCAGGTTTGGCGTTTTACAAAAACGGCCCGTTAAGAGTCATATTTGCATTCTCCGGGTTCGAGTGTAAGTACACCCCCTCCCAATGCATATCTTACTCATTTTACATATTTGTATTTTCCGGGTTCGAGTGTAAGTACACTCCCTCCCAATGCATATCTTAGTTATTTTACATGTTTGGATTTTCCGGGTATGAGTGTAAGTACACTCCCTCTCGTTGCATATCTGAATCATTTTTCATTAGTCTTTGTCCCTTCACTCGGGCTCATTATTCTAACGTAATACGCTTCCGTCGTTTGACTTGCGTTTACATTTACTATCAACATTTTACTTATCTGACTCATTTGGGTACCCTTTTTAATTTGTCCCATTAACCCCATCCTTACTACATCGGATGTAAATGTGTCCACTATAAGAAACTCATGGTATCATATGCCACTACTTACTTGGCCAGAGTAAGCGATTAACACATGACACACACGACCTTTTTATAGTTTTCACATCACGCCCTATGTAAGTAACGCCTCTATTTAGTTTTCTTGGAAATATTATCCTGGATAGGTATTCTATTCAGGTTTTTCCAAGTTTCGAATTTACATATGCAACAATCATTCTCTACATGTTTGTTGCATATCGCTATTTGTGCGATTATATTTAAAAGCGCGCACCTGGTAATGCTTACCCCGACGGGCGTTCCTTGCCATTAACCTTGTTCGCGGTCGTTACGCGATTTAGGTCCTCGGTGAGTATACTCCGCTTGTCATACTTCGGACCGTTCCACAGTCATATCCACAAATTCGTTCAACTCTCGTCATCTTCAGATGCGAGCGTCCTTCAACTAAACATTTACAAAAGTTAGTAATTTCTACATTAATAAATGCACGTATTGCAATACAAGGCTTTTTACTACACGTGATTTCGTTAACTATACTAATCAATTTCGTTGGTCTAACGTGTATTACACGATACCTTATTTGTTGTTCACAACACTTTAATCATACCAGACCATTAACATACTCGTACTTACCGGATCTGCGATCAAGTCTCGAACCGAACACACCTTACTCTTTAACCATGAGCTCTGATTACCAACTTGTAACACCCTAGTTACTATTAAACAGTTTTACATGTAAATACCAACAACTAGATGTATAGTTAAGACTACACATGCTATAAAAATACGGGCTTATTAAAACTTTTACAAATCATAAGTTATTCCACATAACGTGATCAGATTCGTCGTTTAAATTTACGACGAGGCAAAGTGCGGAAGCATGAATCTTTATCGTGTTCGGTTCTTCGTTGATCTTGATCGTCCTCCGGCATTCCAAAAAGTACCTACATTTCATAAACCTGAAATGATTTAGTCATACGGGGTTAAAAACGTGTCTAAACGAGTCCGGGAATCGAAACTGATTAATGCAATAGATTATTTATTCCGAGTTTCATCCCTCAAATAAGTTATTTTTGCGGCAATACACATTTTAAGGCATTTAACACTTGATAGTTTATGCCTAATATTTTCATACGCATCTAAAGGTTACCAAATCATAATATAAGCTCCTAACCAACCTTTATGGGTCGTTTGCCCAATTTACCCTTCAAGGACGTTTTAGTCAACATTAGCCCCTCACTTACTACAAAGGGCTTTCGCTACATATTTAGCCATGAAGTATGTTATCCACAATCATATTTACACGTACCTGGCTCGGGTCAAAGTATTGACCCGTTTACAATAACTTTGCTTTAATCCTTTCTAGTTAAAGCAACGCAAGCTTATGTTATTTCCTGTGATTACAAAACTCAAAAATCGATCGTCAAATATTATTGTCAAATGGTGTTAACAACACCATTCGACCCATTTAGTCCAAATGACCATTTGTCCATATGAGATGGTATTTAATTACCATTTCATCCCTTTAAACCTATCCCGGTTTTCCTTGAACTCGTTATACTAAAAACCGTTTTTATTTGTTCGTAATTTCGTGACTAATTTAGCATTTTACCCCTTTTACTAATATTCATGATTTCTTACCATTCCTCTTGTTCCGACTTTCATTGAATCATGTCGGAACATCATATAACAATCACTTAGTAGCATTCTCAATCAATACATGCAATTAAGTAATTTATAACAAATCAAAAAGGGGCGTAAGCTTTACTTACCTCTCGTATGGTTTACGCTTTTCTTCTCGTACTTGCTCCGTTTGACCCGCTTCATTCCCAAGCCTCCATCTAGCTTGTCAAGAGTCAAACTATCATCATTCGCAAGGTGGTTAGATTAGTCATTACAATTCACGACTATTCCACCTTATGTATTTTCTATGTCAAAAACTACTATTTGACTTCATCATTTATTTGTTCAACTTATCAAAAGTTAACTACTTTTGATCACATGATTTACACAGTTAGTCTAAAACAACATGATGTTTAGAACCCCTATCGCTTCATATTACACCCAATTTGCCATATCATTCAAATGCACATTTCACTTGAAATCTCAACATTTTAGCTTTCATTTAGGCATTTTAACGAATACCTAATGTGCATAATTTTACATATTTATAATCAAGTTCTTAACTTGTTATTTTTACCAAGATTTTAACATCTTTCACAAGATAATCATCTAATTTATAGTTCAATATCAAAATTAACCTCATAGGATTCAAATAACACTAATTTACTCATCATGGTTCTAGTGTTCACCTTGTTTCTACAAAACCCACTACACACACATGGTGGATGATCATGAATTTCATAGTTTAAACATTAATTCAGCAAACTAATGACTAGGGTTTACTCCTAGACATGATTTTATTACTATTTCACCCAAACAACGATCATGCAAGCTCTAATTTCAAATCTCATGTATTCATCCAAATTTGAGATGGAACCAAAGTGGGAATTTTGACATACCTTATGATCCCTTCACTGAGGTGATCACTAGTTTTTGCTCGGATTTCAATTTGGGTTCGATTTCCCCTTCCAATTTGTTGATTTTGTGCTTGTTAGGGTTTGAGTAAGGGAACCCCCCCTTGGCTCCTGTGATTGTCTCGACCAGAACACACACTTAGAGTGTGTGTTTTGGTGTTGATGTTTTATTAAATAAAACTAGTTTCCAGCTTATCACCTTTAGTCCCTCTACTTTACCCTTGTTGCATATAACATGTTTTAACCAAGGTTTCTCATAACTACAAGACTTGTAATTAACTAGGTTATTTATTTCCTAGTTAATTTTTTTTATCTTGTTCATAACCGCTATTTAATATGTATATAAAACCTATATATTTGGGGCGTCACCTATCCCGTTTTATTTTAGGTCTTGTTAACTCGTGCCTTTTATATACTTTGTTTTCTCAAAGTATTTATCCTCCTTTTTAATTAAGATTAGATTATTTATTTAAATCCTTATATTCATCCGGTCAATTTTACCACTAACGGTATTTTACCCGTTCATTATTATTAACGTGGTTTGATTACCTAACCCATTTTCGGGGTGTTACAATTACCAAGAATCGATGATCTGTTCGATCAGTTACAAGGAGCTCGATCTTTCTCCAAAATCGATTTACGGTCAGGATATCATCAAATAAAGGTACAGGAAGAAGACATCCTAAGACCGCATTTAGAAAAAGGTATGGCCATTATGAATTTACTGTCATGCCATTTGGTCTAACCAATGCCCCAGCAGCATTTATGGACATGATGAACTGAATATGTAAGCCATATTTGGATAAATTCATAATTGTCTCTATAGATGATATTCTCATTTACTCTAAGAGTAAAGAGGATCATGCAAAGCATTTGCACGCACTTCTAAGTTTATTGAGAAAAGAAAAGATTTATGCAAAGTTTTCGAAGTGTGAATTTTGGTTAGAACATGTACAGTTTCTTGGACATCTAGTTAATCATGAAGGAATTCATGTGGATCCCACCAAGATCGAGGCGATTACCAAATGGAAAACCCCTGAGTCACCAACTGAGGTTAGAAGTTTCTTAGGATTGGCCGGTTATTATAGGAGATTTATTCGAGATTTTTCTAGAATAGCCATTCCCTTAATTAAGTTAACCTGTAAATCTATTAAGTTTAAATGGGGACCAAAACAAGAAGAAGCCTTTAGAATTCTTAAGCAAAGGTTAACTAACGCACCCATATTAGCGTTACCAGAAGGAACTGAAGACTTTGTAGTCTATTGTGACGCTTCTAAGTTAGGTTATGGATGTGTATTGATGCAACGTAAAAAGGTCATAGCTTATGCATCTAGACAACTTAAGAATCATGAAGAGAATTATTCAACCCATGATTTGGAATTAGGAGCCATAATTTTTGCTCTTAAGATTTGGAGACATTACCTTTATGGTAGTAAGTTTACCATTTTCACCGACCATAAGAGTTTAAGGTATGTTTTCGGACAAAAGGAGTTGAATATGAGACAAAGACGCTGGATGGAGATACTTAGTGATTATGATTGTAATATCCAGTATCATGTAGGTAAAGCTAATGTAGTGGCTGATGCTTTAAGTCGAAAGTATCATGAAAAGCCAAAAAGGGTACGTTCTCTTAAATTAAATCTACATGTAGATTTCAATGAACATATTAGAAAGGCACAAGAATCAGTAATCAAGGATGATACTAAGAATTTGAAAGGAATGATTAAGGAATTAGAACAAGGAACAGATGGAATTTGGAGATTCCATAAGAAAAAAATATGGATACCCAAATTAGGAAACCTACGCCATCGTATATTAGAAGAAGCCCATAAGTCTAAATATACGATGCATCCTGGAAATGATAAGATGTATCAGGATTTAAGAAAGAATTTCTGATGGATAGGAATGAAGAAGGATATAGCAGCTTATGTTTCTAAGTGTTTAACCTGTTCGCAAGTTAAAGCTGAACATCAGAAACCCTCAGGTTTATTGCAGCAACTCGAAATGCCAATGTGGAAGTGGGAATTGATAACAATGGATTTTGTTACCAAATTACCCAAAACAAGGAAAGATAATGATACAATCTGGGTGATTGTATACAGGCTAACTAAGTCAGCTCATTTCCTACCAATGAAGGAAACTTTCAGTATGGAACAATTAGCTAAGCTGTATGTAAATGAAATAGTTTTATTACATGGAATTCCTTTATCAATTGTGTCTGATAGAGATAGCCGTTTCACCTCTCATTCTTGGACAACTTTCCAAAAAGCAATGGGAACCAAATTGAATCTAAGCACAACTTATCATCCTCAAATGGACGGACAAAGCGAAAGGACAATTCAGACGATGGAAGATATGCTTAGAGCTTGTGTAATTGATTTCGGAGGTAATTGGGACGATCACTGACCATTAATAGAATTTTCTTACAATAACAGTTATCACACAAATATCAATGCTGCACCATTCGAAGCACTTTATGGACGAAAGTGCTGAACCCCAGTCTGTTGGGTAGAGATCGGAGAAAAGCAACTTTCTGGACCAGAAATAGTACAAGAAACAACCGACAAGATCATTCAAGTCAAGGAACGACTGAAAGCAGCACGTGATCGACAGAAGAGTTACGCTGATAACAGGCGAAAACCATTGGAATTTCAAGTAGGAGACAAGGTGTTATTGAAAGTTTCTCCTTGGAAAGGAGTGGTACGATTCATCAAAAGGGGAAAGCTAAGCCCCAGGTACGTTGGAGCTTTTGAGATTATTAGAAGAATAGGACCTGTAGCCTATCAGCTACAACTGCCAGAGGAAATGGCAGGAATACATGATGTATTTTATGTATGCAATCTCAAAAAGTGCTTAGCCGATGAATCACTATTAGTGCCTCTTAAGGATATAGAAGTAAATGAGCAGTTAAAATTTGTGGAACGACCTCTACAAATTGAAGACAGGAAAGTCAAGAATCTCAAGCACAAGAGACTAGTTCTGGTCAAAGTGAAATGGGACTGCAAAAGAGGACTAGAGTACACATGGGAGCTTGAATCAGAAATGCAAAAGAAATATCCACACCTATTCCAGTAGACCTCGAGGACGAGTTCTAAAACAAGGTGGTGAGGATATAACAACCCTCCTAAATAATTTTTCGACACCCCTAATATATTTAAAATGCCTCTATATGTCTTAAAATATACCCCATATGTGAAAACCGAGCCCAAAATACCATATACAATTAAAAATAAAATAAAAACAAGATTCAGTCCTCGCTTGCGGGCCGCGAACGAGTTGATGATGATCTACGCGGGCCGCGACAACTCGTAGTCAGGGCGAACCCCCAGGCCGCCACGTGGCAGCCTCGTGTCACGCCTAGTGCCCGAATCAGCACAGCTAGGGCCTACCCTAGCTAGCCTCGCAGGCCAAGAAGCCCTTGGCTGGAACCTACGCGGGGCGCGACGAAGACGAAAATCAACACTATAAATAGATGCATTCGGTCGTTCATTCAAATCGTTCAATCTTTCTTTCTCTCTCGAATTTCTACATAGCTAAAGTAATTTCCGGGCATAATACCCCCCTAAATAACAAAGGTTTGCCTCGTTGTAAGTATCATAACCCCGGTTACGTATTAGATACACTGCCCGATTGATCTAGGATTCTGTAACGGCTGTTGTAACATCCCGAAAACGGGTTTGGTAATCAAACCACGTTAATACTACAGGACGGGTAAAATACCGTTAGCGGTAAAAGTAACCCGATAAATACTAGGATTTAAACTATAACACCCCAAAAATATAGATTTCATATATATATTAAATACCGGGTTTGAACAAGATAAATAACTAGGAAATAAATAACCTAGTACAAGTCTTGTAATTAAGTGAAAGAACAAAATACTCAAGTTACAAACCAAACTAAAGTTGAGGGGCCTATGTTGTTAAATTGAAACTTAATAACATAAAACAAAATTAAAACACACCAAACACCCACTTTGGGGGTGTCTGGTCGATCAAGAAGCAGGGGGCGACAAGGGGATTCTTCACCCAACCCTAATTCTCATAAAAACCACAAATTGAGGGTTTAAATCAAGTCCAAATCGATTTTCAAGCACAAATTAATGATCACCTAGTTGAAGGGATCATAAGGTATGTAAAATCTTGATGTTTTGATTCATCTTAAATTCTAGGTTAATTGTAAGAAACTGAAATTTAGCTTGATTATGTCGTGCATGGATGAAATTAGAAGTGATTTGATGTCTAGGGATAAATCCTAGATGAATTTCTATCAAAATCTTGCATGAGGCTTGAAGAGTTTATAATCACCAAAGTAGGTGACTAGTGAGTTATGTAGAACTTGTTAAACACTAGGAAATTTGGGGTTGTGCTAGTGTAATTTGACATATGTGAAGTTATTTCAGAATTGTAAAGGCAAATATTTGTGTTAAATAGTTTGATTGATGAAAATTCGGGTTATATGACAAGTTTTGAGCTTGTTAATGAATTATTTAAAATTTTGCCCTTAAGGTGTTTGTAAAAATGCCCCAAAGAAGGCTTGAAGTTGAAATTTAAAGTTAAAACGCATGATTGTGATGATTTAACAAATTATGCGATACATGATTGAAAAAGGGTTCTAAACGGATTGCGAATTGAACTCTTTAGGCGAGGAATCCGGATCGTCAAATGGACAAGCCGGTGGAAATACGCGTTTGAAGAGGGTGCTTAAAAGGTACGTAACTACGATTCCGTTACGTTATGCTTGATTTCGTATTTTCACTAGTAGACTTTAAATTAGCATAATACATGAAATTGGCATTTAGTTGAAGTGACGAAGATCACTAGGTAAATAAACGGGTCAAAAGGTGAAATTAATCACCCTTTGACAATATCGACTAATGGTTTGTCAAATTACATGTTTATAGGAATAAATATCAAATGGATACGCACATCGCTATTGCTTAGCGGCTACTAAGTCAAGGTATTGAAATGGATCAATATATTGATCCGAGCCAGGTATGTATAACGATTCAATTCATCATGTAGAACTTGAGATTCTATAAGAGTTAGACAAGGTTAAAATATAGAAATTCGGTTATCTTTTAGGTAAACCGAATAAATTGAACTATGATTATGGTGTTTCAGAAGCACATGGGTTTATAAACAAGATTATAGTTAAAAGGTCGGATTTTGGGTAAAACAAGTATTTAAAAGTTCCCTTGTAGTAAAAGAAGGATGAAAATTGACCAAATCGCCCTTGTAAGCTAATTCGAACGAACGACCCTTAAAAGTGGTTCGGAAACGAGTTTTATGACTAAATAAATGCTTAGAATAAGAAAAGATAGTGAAAGATGTAGATTTTTGGGTCGAATGACTTTATATAGGTCTTTGCCGTAAAATGATAATCCGAGGGGTAAAATTTGGAGCATATAGGTATCCACATTAAATCCACACACATATAGTTGTCGTGGAAGATTACTTGGTAAGGAATGTAGGAATAATATGCTAGAAATGTATGAAAGCGAGTTTAGGTTCTAAAGTGCTTAAATACCCTTAACGGGTCAAAATAAGCATACGAGCGAAAATGTATTTAAATTGTGTGAGAAACCTATGATTAGAACCTAACATGGTAGATAATATTAATTGGAAGAGGTGCATGTGAAATAAGAATTAAACAAATATGTTTGTTCGATAAAATGCATAAACGGGTTAAAATTCGGTAAAACGGCAAGGAGTCGAAGGCTTAGAAGTCTCAAAATTTATTATGTAGGATGTTGGATTTTAACTCCATATGACGGAGGATCAAATTACAATCATGTAGGAAGAAACGGTAGGTCAAACGGACAAGCAGATTGAAAGATACGAAAGTTTTCGTGTCAAAAATGGCAAAATGGGAAGGTCTGATACAGGGGCCACCGTAACTTACGGTGGGCACCGTAAGTTACGGTGGGGGCTGAAAGCTTTACGGTAGTTACCTCCTGCCTTACGGTGGGGGTACTTTATACCAGGGGCCACCGTAACTTACGGTGCCCACCGTAAGTTACGGTGGAGGCCAGTTTCAAGTCTTTGTTTCTGGATCAAGATATCAATGTAGAATTTCCGGATTTCCTTGTTTAATTCGATTATCCGTCCCAATATTCCTTGTTGTACTAGTTATTAAATTATCAAAGCTGACTTTTAAGTTGGTTTTGATCACAGGTTAATGTCGAGAGTGCCGGATGAAGATCAAGCATCGAGCAAGAACCGAACACACGTTAAACGAAGCTTCCGTAATGTTGTTTTGTCGTTATTCTAAAACGGCGAATTAAACCACATTATGTTGTATCACTTTAAATTATAAAAGTTTTTATCAAACCCGTATTTTCAGTGTAATTGTGACTGTAATTACATGATTATGGACTTAAATTATGGACTGTAATAAGGGTGTTACAGCTGTCGAGGTTCTACCCGACGTAGTCGTTGGAATGCCGTCTCGGGGAGGGTATTACTAATGTAAATATTGGGTTATTATACTAACGTGTGTGCATTTGTGTAATTAATAGAAAATCACCAGGAAATCTTTATGGGAAAACCCTAAGACAGCAATGTGAGTAATCCTCCTTTTTGCAAACTGTTTTTACAAAACTTCATATGATTAACATTATATTAAACAGTGATTGAGTATTTGTATTCTACAATTATCGTCGGTATGTTGGGGTTTTGTATACAAAATTTGTTACTACATTGTGAGTAGTAACATAACCACAAGTCGGGTTGACAGTACCGTGGGTTGTAATTAAAGTAGATGGAAACAAATGTAATTGCATGACCGCCCTCAATACTGTACAATGATTTTTACATGTCTTGATTAAACTGGGATTTACTCACCAGTATTTCCCACTGACAAAATGTTTTTAAACGCGTTTCAGGTAACAAAATGTGAAAGCCAAAAATAGAAGCCAGCTGGACAGCACTGAAGGCTTGGAAAAGTGGCTATAAAGTTACCTAAAATAAAGAGATGTTTTATTTAAATAAAATAGGGTTTATCCCTATAAAATGTGTGTACTTGAAACTTGGGATTTTCCCATGTGTTTTATATTATAAAAGCGTGGTATTTTACTCTGATAAAATATTTCCTAACTACGGTCCTGATGTAATTTCCGTTGCCAAAATGATAAACACTGATACCACTAAAACTGGTCGCGGCCGCCCTTTCCCGGGTTAACTAGGGTACAGGGGTCCCGGTTAACTAGGGGACGGGGGTTGCGACAGATGGGGCGTGGGGCTAAGGTTCTGTTATGAAGTGACTGTTGGGACACGGGTGGTGCTCTTAAGACCCGTTTTCTAGCAACTTTTGCATGTGAAGAACATAAAGCAGCCATGGTCCGAGAATGTTATAAAAAGACCCAAGAAGGTGGAGTTCTGTGGGACATCATGTGGAAGAAAGTGCCTAAACCAGAAGTTGAAAATAGAGAAGTTAAGTAGATTTTTGATATGTTGCAGCAGGTAAAGATCACGAAACAAGAGGACATTTGGCTTTGGAAGACTAGAGACAAAAACGTGGAATTTACAGTTAAGCAGGTGCGGCTGAAAATAGAAAAGAAAAGGGGTGTGAGCGACAACAACAACCTTTTCAGGTGGAATAAAATCGCATTCCGAAAGTTAACTGCTTCGGTTGGAGAGCTTATCAAGACATTATTCTGACGACAATGGCTCTAGCTTCAAAGAACATAACGATAGGGGGTGGAAGGTGAAGATGACATGTGTCATCCCTTTTGTTTTCTTAAAAATACAATTAAAAAATCCAGCACAAAAAATCTAGTACAAAAAAATATAGTACAAAAAATCTATTACAAAAAATATAGCACAAAAAAATCTAGCAAAAAAAAATCTAATACAAAAAATCCAGCACAAAAAAATTAGGAAAAAAATTAAGACAAAAAAATATAGCACAAAAATGTAGTACAAAAATGCTATACAACATAGAAATACAATACATTTTGTGGGTTTTTTAATCGTCATATTTTATATAGTAATATGGTACTCAATTTAAAGATAAAAAGGCGTTCGATTTTATGGTGAATTTTTATGAAAAAATAATTTCCTATAAAAAGTTATGAACGTTTAAAAAATGGGGATGGAATATGTATGTGCCTTGTACGTGGAGAGAGAAAGTCAATAAATAGGATTTTCCCTCTTATTACACCTCTCTTTTTACCTACATTTTCATCTTAACCATTGTTTTGAAAAATAAAAGTTTAAGATTTCTTCTCATCCTACTTAGACAAAATAAATTTTTTATTTGATCTTACCCCCTAATTAACATAATAACATTGATTTAAGAATAAACATGATATATACACACTTATTTTTTTGAACGGTGACTTTTTTTTTGAGTGACCCAATGTCACACCATCTAATCGGCAGTCCTAGCCAAGTCTACCCAGACTTACGTTGTCTTAACCGGGCCCGCGCTGAGTTGGTCAGACTTGGTTACGGCGTCCTCCGGAAACCGTACTGCCTCCACACGAGTTGCCTCGCTAAAGTAATAGTCAGATTAAAAGCGGGGTGTGACTCAGGATCAAACTCCCATCAGTGAGTTTGTCACCATCACTGCCATACCATTGGGCTACAGCCTAATGATATATACACACTTATGATAATAGCTATTTTACATATAGTGTGTTAAATAAATAAAAAAAAAACAGTCAGTCACCCATGCTACCATGATTCTAAAACTCAAAAGGTCACATTTTCAACTAGACCGTAACTCAATATCTTTGATATAAAGATAGAAAAAGACCATTTATTTTTGCATACAACCTTGCGTGTGTAATCTCATTACATAATTGTGTTTAATAGATTTAAATGAGCATATAAAGATTAATAATTGAAGTGAATGGATAAATTATACGGAAATTGAAAAAACTAATAAGTAGTTGATTTGAGAGGTTCTTGAAATGATTATAAGGGTGAAGGGGGTGCACACCTAATAGGTGAGTGCCCTCTCTTACGCCAAACCAATCCCCGTGTGCCACGTCAACTCCCCTCTTAAACTCCCCTAACACCCCCATTTGATGGCGCCACTCCCCTATTAGGTGAATTGGTTTTAAAAAAAAAAAAAATAAAAAAAATAAAGAAAAACTGTGATTGGTCCCCTCTCTCCTCTCTCCTCTCTCTCTCTTCCCCTCTCATCGGTGAGCCGCCACCTACCCTCCCTCCTCTCTCTTCCCCGATTTCACCCACCGCATCAATGGCGGCACCCCCCGATCCGGCGAAACCCCTCCCCGATCAAGCATCCCGAAGGTGCCCCGTACCCCCTAAGACAACAAGACAGCCGCCCACCACTCTTTCTGAGGTTTTAAAAAAATATTTGTTGCTTTAGATGTAGTTGAAAATGTGAAATTTTGTCAATAACTTATTATAACATACTAAATTCAATTATTATAACATACTATATTATTATTATACATATAAAATTCAAACTAGTGTTTTCTTTGTTTTGTGGTTCGGTTTTGCTGTAATGTTTTTTTTTTTGTTTTGTGGTTCGGTTTGCTTATATCCTAGAATGGACGTACCCATAGTCAGTGGCGAAGCTTAAGATTTCCAACCGGGGGTTGAAAACGTATATACCTAAAAAAATTATAAAACCGAAGGGTCGAAAACGTACATACCTAAAAAAATTCTATACGAAAACTACATGACATGCACTACTGAGCGAAAAGTTCGGGGGGCCCCACTAAACTACTCCCTTGCCCATAGTGAGTTTCTAGATTCATCTCACTATTAGGTCTTTATCTGGTGTTATCGCATGGACACTACATTGTTGCACCTTCTCAAGGGGCCTTCCACACCCTAGTTCAAAGAAAAAGGCAAATCACCAATTCCACCCCTATGGTTTTAAAACACTTATGCTAAATCACTTATTAGAGAAGAGACAATGCTAACTCGATAGATCATGTGGCTTCATCCAACACGATGATAACCACCTTTTCTGGTTAGACATGTTCACAATCCCAAATGCATTTAATTTTTCCCGTTACGAAATCCATCGTCCACCTAGAAGGCCACAACTTTTTCTCCTTCACTCTTCAATAGCTTTGAAGGTCTTGAAGACGAAGATAAAGATAAAGATTATGTAGAATAAGGTGTAGCGGTTAAAGATACGGAAGTGGGGATGACGAAGGAAGGGAAGTAGTGATCAAGTTTATGGAATGATGAAAACGTTAAGAAATACCAAAAGTAAGGTTGATAGTCATAATTTTTTAAAAGTTATTTTTAAATTGATTATATGTCATAATTTAGTCCAATACTAGGAGCATCGAATACCACTTCTTAGAATAACATAATTGGATAGAACAAACACTGACCATCGAATGTGGAATCCTAGTTAGGCAATAACGCATGCTTGTTTTCAATTGTGGGATTCATACCAAATTCACTTGGTCGATGACAATTACATATTTTAATGGGATATGATAGTACTTGTAATTCCAAGATAACTATGCAATGTCTTTAAATCATATATACATATAATAACATATACATGCATCCATACATCCACTCATACACACATGATATAAGGCTACACGGTATGGGGGTCGGCCCCGGCCCGTCGCGGGTCGGCGACGGTCCAAACACCGTGCCGCCCCCATCCGTCCCCGTCCTCTCCGGCTGAAGTTAGACGTTGGCGACGATGCAATTGTTGTGGCCCCCCCCCCCCCCCCCTTAAAATATGACCGTTATATTAAAAAAAAAAATAAATTTCCAAATTTTGAATAAAGCCAAACGGCTATATTATTAAATTTTATAAATTTTACATCTATTTTCACTATCAAACACCAAATTAACCTCCACAATTCACCACTTTCTCCTATAATTTTTACACTCTCTTCCACTATACTCTCAACCTTCTTCCACATAATTTTCATGGATCCGTTCAACAACCCGGATACTCCCAACACTCCTTCGAACAACCCGAATACTCCCAACAATCCGACCCAACCAAATGTTTTTTCGGTTCCGGGATATTATCCAACGCTAGAACCGAACCAATTCTCCCAATTTTCATCGAACGCGTTTGCTTCATTCCAACATTCGCCCAACCAATTCACTCAAATGTCCCAAAATCAAGCTCTTCAACAAATGATGATGCGGGGTGCTTGGAACTTTCCACCCGTTCAACCTCAACCGATCCCCACACCCCCCGTTCATTCCGAACCCGAAGACGATGTGGAGATTGTGCCCGAAACCCAGCCGCCTAAAGGGAAAGGAAAACGAAACAAAGGGAAACAAGTAGCGGGTGATCAAGCGTCGAAACCGAAGGCGATAAAATGGACCCCAATCGAAGAAGAAGCCTTAGCCAAGGCTTTCATTGGCACTTCCGACAACCCGGTAAAAGGTTCGTATTTTTTTAAAGTTTACATCTTTTTAAAGTTTACATTTTTTAAAGTTTAAATTTATAAAGTTTACTTTTTTAAATTTTTTATTTCTTCACAGTAGGTTTATATTTAAGTTTTATAGTTTTCTTTTGGTTTAAATTTAATAGTTTTTAAGTTTAGTTTTTAATTAGGTTAAACAGTTTTAATTTTTTAATTTTTTTTTCATAACAGTAAGTTTTTTTATTATTTTATATGTTTTAAGGTTTGTTTTGTTTATTTAATTTTATTTGTTTGTTTTTTTATAGGTAATAACCAACCGGGTGACGGGTTTTGGTCCAAGGTATTGACCAAGTTTCTCGCCATGATGGACCAAGGCCCGTATAGAGATATCGACTCGGTTTCCTCGAAGTGGCGAAAATTGAACTCGAGCGTTAATCGGTTTTGCGAGGAGTATAACAAATTATATACAAGTGACCGTCGTAAAAGGTTCGTATTTTTTTAAAGTTTACATCTTTTTAAAGTTTACATTTTTTAAAGTTTAAATTTATAAAGTTTACTTTTTTAAATTTTTTATTTCTTCACAGTAGGTTTATATTTAAGTTTTATAGTTTTCTTTTGGTTTAAATTTAATAGTTTTTAAGTTTAGTTTTTAATTAGGTTAAACAGTTTTAATTTTTTTATTTTTTTTTTCATAACAGTAAGTTTTTTTATTATTTTATATGTTTTAAGGTTTGTTTTGTTTATTTAATTTTATTTGTTTGTTTTTTTATAGGTAATAACCAACCGGGTGACGGGTTTTGGTCCAAGGTATTGACCAAGTTTCTCGCCATGATGGACCAAGGCCCGTATAGAGATATCGACTCGGTTTCCTCGAAGTGGCGAAAATTGAACTCGAGCGTTAATCGGTTTTGCGAGGAGTATAACAAATTATATACAAGTGACCGTCGTAAAAGGTTCGTATTTTTTTAAAGTTTACATCTTTTTAAAGTTTACATTTTTTAAAGTTTAAATTTATAAAGTTTACTTTTTTAAATTTTTTATTTCTTCACAGTAGGTTTATATTTAAGTTTTATAGTTTTCTTTTGGTTTAAATTTAATAGTTTTTAAGTTTAGTTTTTAATTAGGTTAAACAGTTTTAACTTTTTAATTTTTTTTCATAACAGTAAGTTTTTTTTTATTATTTTATATGTTTTAAGGTTTGTTTTGTTTATTTAATTTTATTTGTTTGTTTTTTTATAGGTAATAACCAACGGGGGACGGGTTTTGGTCCAAGGTATTGACCAAGTTTCTCGCCATGATGGACCAAGGCCCGTATAGAGATATCGACTCGGTTTCCTCGAAGTGGCGAAAATTGAACTCGAGCGTTAATCGGTTTTGCGAGGAGTATAACAAATTATATACAAGTGACCGTCGTAAAAGGTTCGTATTTTTTTAAAGTTTATATCTTTTTAAAGTTTACATTTTTTAAAGTTTAAATTTATAAAGTTTACTTTTTTAAATTTTTTATTTCTTCACAGTAGGTTTATATTTAAGTTTTATAGTTTTCTTTTGGTTTAAATTTAATAGTTTTTAAGTTTAGTTTTTAATTAGGTTAAACAGTTTTAATTTTTTAATTTTTTTTTTCATAACAGTAAGTTTTTTTATTATTTTATATGTTTTAAGGTTTGTTTTGTTTATTTAATTTTATTTGTTTGTTTTTTTATAGGTAATAACCAACCGGGTGACGGGTTTTGGTCCAAGGTATTGACCAAGTTTCTCGCCATGATGGACCAAGGCCCGTATAGAGATATCGACTCGGTTTCCTCGAAGTGGCGAAAATTGAACTCGAGCGTTAATCGGTTTTGCGAGGAGTATAACAAATTATATACAAGTGACCGTCGTAGCGGGTGGAACGACGAAGATGTGTTCAAAATGGCATTGGAAAAGTATAAGCAAAATAATCATGGTTCCAACTTTCCTCACGTTCGCGCGTGGATGGTTCTAAAAAACGACCCAAAATGGGCGCCCATTCCTAACGAGGTGGCGATGGCGAAACGCCAAAAAACATCGGAAACGGGTAGTTTAAGCGCCGGTGGATCGGACGCGAGGTGTCACATTAACTTAAATGATGACGCCGACTATGACGAAGACGAGTATAACGTACGTGAACCCGAGCGTCCACCGGGCCGAGACAAAACAAAAAAGGAGCGGGCCAAGGGAAAAGGAAAGGAAACGGTGGACCCGAACATGGTTGAGTTTATGGAACACCTAAAAGTGTACAACGACATCTCGGCCCAAAAGACGAAGGCGAAGGAGCGGGCCGTCGAAGAAAAAAGTCGTGCATCGGACGAAAAGTTAAAAGAGAAGGTCCGATTGTCAAATGAGAAAATCCGAATCTCCGATGAAAAAATTCGGCTTAAGGAATGGGAAATAATGACGATGAATGTCGAGGACGAACCCGAGCCGAAACGTTCGATGTTGAAAAAACTACAACACGACATCATGAAAAAGCATCAAATTATTTAACTTTATGTTTATTTTTATTAAGTCTTTTTTTTTTTTTAAGTTTATGTTTTTTTTAATATCTATGTAATGTGGGTTTAATATTAATGAAAATATTTTATTAGTATATTTGTCAAATGTTAAAAAAAAAAAATACTAAAAAAAATAAAAAAAAACATAAAAAGTGGTGAAGGACTATGACTAGGATCATCCTACCATGCCTTCTAGTTTTGGAGGATGGACCATCTTAGAGAGGAATGTGACGTGGCGCCTACGTGGCGGATCATCCTCCAAGGATGGTCCATCACCATACCATGTATTCTAAAATATACTGCCTTTCCCATTATCATTTCCACCATGTTTGTTGTCTCTACTCACTCAAATAACACCACATTAAATATATGTGGTTCCAATCTAACCACAATCATTTTATCAATCATTTTATTTTTGTTTATGCTATTATTAGAATAGTAGGTGTGTTAAGACTTTTATTCCATTAAACAATGTATGCTTAAGTCCTTTGTACTTTATGTATAAGGGCAGGCGGGGTGGGGTTTGTTTTCCCCTGATACTTTGTTTCCACGCGTGGAAAATGCAAACAAACCACCGCCACCAACAAAGTTCAACGCGTGAATTGTTGTTTCCGTGATATTTTTCACGCGTGATAGAAGGATGTGAGGGGTGTGAGGGTTTATTGTTAGGTATTGTGAGTGATTGTCATTTCCACTAAAAAAGGTTGTGAGTAGGGGTGTAAACGAGCCGGGTCGAGCCCGAGCTCGACCAGGCTCGAGCTCGGCTCGTAAGGTTTTTATGAAGCTCGAGCTCGAGCTCGGCTCGGTTCGAGCCTACTTCATTGAGCTCGAGCTCGGCTCGCGAGTAAAACCCAGAGCTCGAGCTCGGCTCGACTTGGCTCGAACTATTTTGAGAACAACCTTAAACGAGCTAAAAGCTCGGATCGAGCTCACTTCAACATCGCTTAAACAAGCCAAAGCTCGGCTCGAGCTCGGCTCATCAATGTTATCATCATTATTAATATATTATATATAAAAAACTAAAATTTTGTTTGGGCTCGTTTAGGCTCGCGAGCCTAATCAAGCTTTGTATTTCAGGCTCGAGCTCGGGCTCGATAACAAAACGAGCTCTATTTCAGGCTCGAGCTCGGGCTCGGGCTCGTTAAGGCTCGGCTCGTTCGAGCTTTTAACCGAGCCGATCACGAGTAGCTCTCGAGCCTCTAGGCTTGTTTACACCCCTAGTTGTGAGTGATGGAATAATGGTTGATGACATGGCGGAACTTGATTAGATAATGTGAGTGATGAGTGATCACCACCCCCTCCCCCCTAATAAGACATTAGGTTAGGTACCCGTGTAATACATAGATTAAACAATTTAAAATATGTAACTAAAATTCGAAAAATAAACTAATGATAAATAAACAAGAAATTGGTAATCCCACATTTTGGTTGTTAGCCAATAATAATTCTACCTGAGAATATCCTCGTTGGCAATCCCACCTTTTAAACTATTTTTTCTCACTGTATACCCGTTAAAAAATATAATGTTCTTAATAATATTCTTAATTAATTTAACTTTTCAAAAATGTTCAAATTAGGGTCACTAACTCTCAAATACGTAAATAACATATAAAAAATGAGTATAAGATACAATATAACACATATTTTTTATTTTTTTACCATTAACTCTGTAGCCACCCCTAGTTAAATGCCTAATCATGTCTCGAAAATACATAACATTATTTCTTTAAGCAAATTTGACCAAGAAACATAGGTTTATTTTGTCTAAGCAAATGGCGGTTCGGTGTCTGTGTTTTTCTATACAAGTTTCGAGTTTTACGAAAAGAGGAAACAGAAAAGGGAATCACAACACAATTATGACTGGAATGGCATGACAACCCAATAACGTTACGTTTTCTTTAGTCTCAAGTGTCTCAACAATCAACATGCTCATGGTGTGATATTATTATATGTATTTTGGTTGAACTATTTTGCACGGATAAATAAGGCCTAAGTTTATTTTTCAAGGCCCATGGACCATTCTATAGGTTTGATACTTTGACGTGATTATGTAATTATGTTATGTGTGTCTATTAAGGCCCAAGACCAAGATTGATATTTAAATTTTAGAACTGTTTTTTTTTTTTTTTTTGAACATTGGTTGCGTGAAATAGAAAAAAAAGTGGTTATACAAAACTGCAAAGCTTACTAAAATGTAGTTTACCAGTTCGATTCAACTCCAATGTTTTCATGATGCCACGATGGTTTGATTCGGAGAATCTATAAGCAACTAAAAACAATTTGGATTATATTTTGAATGTGAGGGGATAATAATAGTAATACAAAATCATTTGATAATTTATTTTTTGAACGGCCAACAAATCAATCCCGAACATTTTCGGGGCACCCATTGGACTAACGGAGTACTCCGAGTGTCATAAAAACAAGGATCTGTAACAATCTACCAAAGAAATCACAAACACCCAAGTCTGTTTGTTATTAACCCTTCGAGCAAAGCTCCTTACAGATTACGAGCACAAATCACTCAAATGTTCCTCACAACTACTCGATCAGATTATCAACACGATAATCACTAACTGATTAACAGGAAAACACTCAAACTAAACTCAGATTCAAGACGAATCTGAGATACACGAGAAAACCCTAACCAGCACAAAGAACGAGAGAAGAACAGATGAAAGAGAATCACTAACTGAAGTCTAAAGTCTCTATCTCAAAATATATGCGAATCCAAAACTGTTTCAATATCTTCGAATCCAAAGCCAAGCCCATTTGTAAGTCCCACTCGCTTAAAAGAGACAAGCCCATTCTCGCATCAGTCCAATTCTCGCATCAGCCCAATTGCATATATGAAAAGATAATAACAAACATTAGAAATCATAATAATGAAACCAATATGGATGTCAACAGAGTTTATATATATTACACACTTATATCGATATTTATTATGTATGTGTAAGTAATAAGATACACATTTAATTTTTTTATAAGTCATTGATATGAACGAGATGTATAATTAATTTTAACACCCCCCCACAGATCAATGACTGAAACAATCCTGCATGTTTAACTTTTCGCACAAAAAATCATGTCGAGTAGCCAGCATACCTTTCGTAAAAACATCAGCTATTTGATCTTCAGACTGAATACCAACTGGTTTAAGAATACCTTTTGATATCTTTTCTCTCAAGAAGAACAAGTCAAGTTCAAAGCGCTTCGTTCAATCATGAAACACTGGATTAGCAGCAATAGCTAAGGCTGCAGAGCTATCACAATACAAACACACAGGAAGATTTACGTTGGCACTAAGTTCACTTAAGATATTAATAAGCCACAACACCTCGCAAGCAACAGCACACAAAGCTCTATATTCGGCCTCAGCCGACGATCTAGAGACAGTGCTTTGCTTTTTACTTTTCCAGGAAACTAAATTGTTTCCCAGAAAAACGCAAAATCCAGTAACTGATTTTCAAGACTCGGTAACAGACTTTCCCCAATCGGAATCAGCATATGTTATCAAATCAAATGAATTATTCTTTTTAAACATAATACCTTTCCCAGGGGATTTTTTCAAATATCTTAATAACTTATATGCAATTTCCAAATGTCCAACAGTTGGACTGTGCATATACTGACTTAAAAAATGCACACCATAAGCTACATCTGGTCTTGTATGAAACAAGTAGATTAGCTTACCAACAAGTTTTTGATAAAAAGTAACATTTAATAGCAATTGATGTTTTTCTTTGCAAATATTTGCAACCACATGATTCTGTTCAATAGGACAATTACTAGGCTTACACCCAAGCATCCCATATTCACTTAATAGTTCCATACAATATTTCCGTTGTGATAAACAAATACCATTGTTATCTTTTATAACCTCAATACCCAAAAAATACTTTAAGTCACCCAAGTCTTTAATTAAAAAATTAGACTTTAAAGCATTCTTTACCTCAGTAATTTCATCAAGGCTATTTCCAGTTAAAACAATATCATCAACATAAACAAGTAGAACCACAATGGTATTATTACTATTTTTCACAAACATAGAATAATCACACATACTTTGCACAAAACCATAATCAATTAAAACTTTAACAAGCTTTTCATTCCACATTCTAGGAGCCTGTTTCAAACCATAAAGGGATTTCTTTAGTTTGCAAACCCTAGACTCATCCTTAGAATAATAACTTTCAGGCAAAGACATATAAACATCTTCATGAAGATCACCATACAGAAACGCATTATTAATGTCAAGTTGAAATAGTTGCCAATTATTTTGAACAGCGAGCGATAAAACACACCTAATAGTAACCATTTTTACAACTGGTGCAAAAGTTTCATCAAAATCAACACCCTCTTTTTGGCTATACCCTTTTGCAACTAACCTAGCCTTAAACCTCTCAATCTCACCGGAAGACTTGTATTTAATCTTATATATCCATTTACACCCAACTAAACTCCTGCCTTTGGGTAAATGAACCAAATCCCAAGTCTCATTCCTATTTAGAGCTTCAATTCATCATTCATGGCTGTAACCCAATTAGGATCTTTGACAGCTTCACTGAATGATCTAGGTTCAACACTTTTATTTAGACAAGTAACAAAACATTTATTTTCTATAGACAGGTTAGAATAGTTAACAACTTTTTCAATCCCATACTTAACTTTTCCTTCTACGACATAATCCTCAAATCTCTTAGGCATGTTAGTAACCCTACCAGACCTCCTATTTACAGATTGAGACTCTAAACCAGAACTTGTTCCCTCAGAATTTATCACTTCTACACAATCTTCACTCACACCCTCAACCCTACCAGACTCACCATCTCTACTCCTAGGCTGCTGAAACTCAGCCATGCCTCTAGAAGGGACAGTTTGAGTCTCAGGTTGTTGAGACTGATGTGGTAAAGATTCATCGGTAGATGCATCCCTTTCCTCATCATTGGGTATTCCTGATCGTTGAGTCTCAATGTTATCATATAAGTCAAAGAAATTAAGTGTATTGACTTCAAGATGTGTGTTCATGTCAAATGAATCAAAAACAACTTTTTCTTTAAAAGGAAATACATGTTCATAAAACTTAACGTCTCTGGAAAAAAACACAGTTTTACTATCCAAACTAAAAACTTTATAACCTTTTTTTTCATTCGAATATCCAATAAATACACATTTCTCAGCCCTACTACTTAACTTATTTGACTCATTTAGAACAGTACAAAAACAAAGACACCCAAACAATCTTAAATGATCTAGAAAGGGTTCAAACTTATACAACATCTCATATGGAGTTTTTCCATTCAGCACGGAAGCCGGAGTCCTATTAATTAAGTAAGCAGCAGTTAGAATGCATTCATCCCAAAACCTAACAGGCAAACCACTTTGAAAACGTAACGCTCTAGCAACATTAAGTAGGTGTCTGTGCTTTCTCTCCACAACACCATTCTGTTTTGGAGTATAAGCAACAGATGTTTGATGAATTATACCATTGAGTTTACAAAACGAACTCATTTTGTTATTCACAAACTCTAGTCCATTATCACTTCTTATACATTTTATCAACTTACCAAATTGTGTTTTAACAATATTTACAACAGTTTGGAAATAATCAAACACTTCGGTTTTATCCTTCATCAAACACACCCACACAGCCCTTGTGTAATAATCAACAATAGTGAGAAAATATTTAAAACCTTCCCTACTAACCAGGGACCCCAAACATCTAAGTGAATTAAATCACCTAGTTGTTCTGTTTTATGATTACTCAAGGGAAATGGCTCTCTATGTTGCTTAGCCTTATGACATATTTCACAAGGAAATTCATCCTCACTTATATTAACATTCAATTTACGAGATAACGGTTTTGACGCTTGAAAAGAAGGATGACCTAATCTAGCATGCCACAAATTACACAAATTAACATTACTGCTACACACCTTAACAGATTTACAGGAATTTCCACAGAAGTAAAGACCATCTAACTGTCTACCAGTCACCAGGACTTTCTTTGTTAACAAATCCTGAATATAACAAGTATTCTCATCAAAACCAACATATAGTTTATTATCTTTAGCAAGTTTATGCACAAAAATTAAATTGATAGAATACCCAGGTACAACAAAAATATCTTGTAAAATGACCCCTTGTGTAAGCTTTAAACTACCTATTTTAGTTACCAAAGCATCAGTTCCATTTGGGTGTTTAACCTTAATATTCAAATTTGAAACATCAACAAAATCAGAAAGCATTTCATGACTTTTAACCATATGTTGATTGGCACCTGAGTCAACTATCCACCCACTATCCCCTTTGTTATCAAACAAAGTTGCAAAATTATAAACAGGTTTATAAAACACATTGGAACAAAAAGAACTAGTTACACTACGTGACACATTGCAGCTCTGACCAGCAGTCTCACAAGTTCTATCAGATAACAAACTCAATAACCTAGACACTTGTTCAGCAGCCAAGGATGCAACACCAGACCCACTAGTATCATTAACAACACTAACAGTATTACTACTACTAGCAATCGCCTTTTTTCCTTGTCCCCCTCTTGGCTTCAACCAAGAGGGATATCCAATAATTTCAAAACATTTTTCAACAGTATGACCCAACTTATTACAGTTAGTACATTTTAAAGATTGATTAGACCCTCTATTAGTTCTCTTCGTCAAATCAGATTGACTAATTTTAGAAACAAACCCTACATTTTGACTTTTCTTATCACTACCAGAGTTTCTATGAGATTCTTCTCTAGAAACAATGGCAAACGCCTCTTTCACAGTAGGAAGACTTTCTTTAGTCAAAAGATTAGTTCTAACACTTTGGTAAATACTATCTAATCCCATTAAAAACTGCATAAGTTTTATCATTTGATTGAAGTTATTAAACGAAGTTGAAGCATTATAAGTACAGGAAGGCAACTGTAGTATTTGATCCAACTGTTTCCACATAATATTCAGTTTATGATAGTACTCAGATACAGACAACCCATTTTGATTAAAACCATTAATTTTCTGATACAGATTAAACATAACAGACCCATCAATCTTATCATAAGTCTCCTTTAAATCTTTCCACACTTCAGAAGCTAATTTTGAATAAACTTGACCCAAATATAATTTCCTCAGACACAGAATTTAAAATCCAGGTTAAAACAACCGAATTACATCTTTCCCATTGAGCAGCAAGTACATCATCATCAACAGGCTTATCAATAGAACCATCTACAAAACCTAGTTTATTTTTAACTCTTAAAGCAAGAAGCATAGCATTTGCCCTAACTGTGTAATTCTTAGTACCTTTTAGTTTTATATTTACAACAGTTAAATGTGTTGAATCACTAGCATGTAAATACAAAGGATTATCAGGTTCAAGTTTACTAATCAAAGTTTCACCAAACAGATTAACAAAATCAGCCATATGAACAAGATTAAAACACAAGACAAAACTCACAAGAAAAGATAAAACAGACACTAAGGAAATCAAACCAACAATGGCAGATCTGTGCCAGGGGCCAGATGGTAGGTTCGTCACCCAAGGTGCCTACCCAAGTCTTTGCACAGAAGCCAACACTAACAGATAGAACACTAGTTTAAAAAAAAAACAACAAGTATTGAACACAACAACAACCAAGGGAAAACAATCAATAATCACACAAAACACAAAGTCACAGAGTGAACCCTCTCTATATTCCCCTAATATCAACAACAACAAACAATAAAGTCACAAACAAAAAATAATAAAGGAGAAGACAGATAGGAACAGACTCACAGATTTGCGCAGCAAACAAGACCGATCCGGTAACCTTCTAGGGTTACACAGATCTGATCAGAAAACTAAAAACAGCAACAATAATCTGTTGGTTTGCCTCACAACTTTCTAGAGTTGTAAAGACCAACAAGATTCTTCACCTTGATACGCCATCAAGAACACCGGAAAGGGATCAACAAGCACTTTTTCCTTCAAGAAGAAAACCAAACCCTCAGATCTGAACCGGCAGATGCTAGTACTACCAAGGTTTTATGTCTCTGATTCACAAACGAGTAGATCTGAACCAGATCTAACCACAAAACAAAACGGACAACGATCAGAAACCCAAAATCTTCAAAGATTACTCCAAGAGCCCTTATAGCTCCGATACCATGTCATAAAAACAAGGATCTGTAACAATCTACCAAAGAAATCACAAACACCCAAGTGTGTTTGTTATTAACCCTTCGAACAAAGCTCCTTACAGATTACGAGCACAAATCACTCAAATGTTCCTCACAACTACTCGATCAGATTATCAACACGATAATCACTAACTGATTAACAGGAAAACACTTAAACTAAACTCAGATTCAAGACGAATCTGAGATACACGAGAAAACCCTAACCAGCACAAAGAACGAGAGAAGAACAGATGAAAGAGAATCACTAACTGAAGTCTAAAGTATCTATCTCAAAATATATGCGAATCCAAAACTGTTTCAATATCTTCGAATCCAAAGCCAAGCCCATTTGTATGTCCCACTCGCTTAAAAGAGACAAGCCCATTCTTGCATCAGCCCAATTCTCGCATCAGCCCAATTGCATATATGAAAAGATAATAACAAACATTAGAAATCATAATAATGAAACCAATATGGATGTCAACAGAGTTTATATATATTACACACTTATATCGATATTTATTATGTATGTGTAAGTAATAAGATACACATTTAATTTTTTTATAAGTCATTGATATGAACGAGATGTATAATTAATTTTAACACCGAGAATAACCCGAGTGGTCCACCACCAATTCCGGAGAAAACCCGGTAACCCACCTGCCTGTAGACACGACGGTAAATTACCAGTAAAACTCGTTTGGCTCAAGGATCAAACCCAGGTTTCCCTAGGCCTCCTATCACTGCCACCAGTGCCTCACTCTTTTGTTGCACCAAATGAGAATTGAAGTTGAGTCTTTAATGAAGAAATCAAGTTCTCCTACCACTTAAGCTAGAGGTCATCGGCCATTTGATAAAATATTACATTTACGTTACCTATATATTAATAATAGAACTGAATGAATAGTAATAAAAATAAGGGATGAGCAAATGGTATCGGTTACTGGTACCGATATCAAATTTATCAAATCGGGTGTATTTTCAGTACCGGTTCGGCACCGGTATTCACTGGTTTTTACCCTCAAATATCAGTGTCGTACCAGCACCGACCGGTACCGAACCGTACCGTACCAGGTATATTCGGTACCGGTACCCACTATTGGGGATTTCGGTAACGATATTTTCGGTACCGGTTGGTACCGAGCTCATCAAATCTTGTAGCAACGTAGCAATGCAAGTAATTGCACCGTTTAGAAAGTAAACTATATTTCGTTTGAATGGGGTTTTATATACACAACAACTTATTTTGCTTTATTTTTTGTCTTTTTCTATAAAGAATGAATTGTAGCATGTAAAATTAACTTGGATATTTAGATTATTAATGAGCAAATCGTATCAAATCCTGTAATCAAACCGGTATCATATCGGTACCAAATTTACTATACCCAATCATTTTCGTTACCAATTTGGTACCCACCTTTTGGTGTTTTCAGAATCGTTACTTTCTGTTCGACACTGGTTAAGCACCATAACTGTATCTATTGATTTTTATCTTCAAATACCATACCGTATTGTACCGAGCATTTTCGGTTCCGGTACCTAATTTCGATGATTTTCCGGATTGGTACTTTCGGTTCTGTTACCGGTACCAAGCTCATCCATATTTTAACGTATTAGCGCCGTAATTATTGAACTGAAAACAACCGAATTTCCAATGTGTAGGACGTGTGGGTCCTATTATTATATATTAGGTTATTTAAAATCGTTTTTTAGGACGGAGTGACTTTACTTGTCACGACATTTTTATTTATGTTTTGATATTCGGTATCTGCTTGCCGTTACTGACACGCGTTTTGCAGTCATTGGGTCCCTGCCGCAACGCACGTGCTCATTGAGTCCCCGCCGCAACGCGCGTGCGGAAAATCAACTAGTTTTATAAAGAATAAAGGATGTTATTTTTATTTGTGCGGAAAATCAACTAGTTTTATAAAGAATAAAAGATGTTATTTTTATTTATATTTTATTATTTATATATCCTTAATTATCTATTAGAAAAGATTTTTTTTCAACAAATTCGCCTTTTTTTTCGTACTCTCATATTTTGTTATGGTATATAGTATTGTCATCAAAAGAGTTAAAAATCGACTATCATAGTAAAATATTAACAATATCATAATTAGGGGTGAGAATAAAACCGAAATAACTGAATTGTAACTAAAAAACCGAACTAAACAAAAACCTACGATTCGGTTTTTGGATTTTTAATAAATGAAAGTTTTGGTTCGGTTTTTGGACAACCATTTTCAATATCCGAAAAAACCGAACCGATAAGTTACAATAGTAGGCCTAGTCCATATATTTTTATGTTTAAGTGTTTAACCCATGCTAGTAGAAATTATTCATTTTATTCTTGAATGTTATTTGTAATAAAAACATTAACATGTTTTTTTTTTTTTTATAATTGAAATGATTTATTTATTGCATATAAGAAATAACAAAATTTAATATAAAATTTCAATAATCTTTAAAGAATTATAAAAGAAAATCTCTTAAAAAATTGTGGGAAACATACAAATAAATTAGAATGTTAGGTTTATGTAAACAATATTAATTAAAAAGGTTATAAATAATAACTTAATTTAAACATATAAAAAGGATCCTTAAAACTTACATACTTTTATACTTTTTATTTCATAAATCTTACATACTTTTGTACCAAAAACCGAAAAACTGAACCGAACTAGCATAAACACCAAAAAAATGAAACCGAACAGTTTTAAAAAATCGAAAACTGTCACTTTGGTTTCGATTTTAGTTTGCCCAAAAACCGAACCGAAATAGTGGAAAGAATCTTGCAAAAGTTAAACAAAAAATGCTATTGATCAAAGCATCAAATTATTTTACTACAAGTTAATGTAAGGAATCGAGTGTTGATTCCATCAACTAAAAGTATTTTGCATAGTTCATTGTGATCTAAGATCATGGACTAATAGGGTGGTGGTCTATTGGCAAAGGTAAAACCTTTAAACACCTTGGAGGGGAGGTCTTGGATTCAAGTCCCACAGACGACAAGAGTAAGAAATTTGCCGTTCGAAAAAAAAAGTAAAAGTCAAACCTTCTTGTATGGAACGTGAAGTTAAATAGTACCACACAATAAAAACACACACATATATAATATATACATACATTTAACTGTCAAGAATTCTGAAGAAAACATTGATGGTAGAAGGGATTCAGACATTGGAAAAGACACCAACGTGGGTTGTGGCTGCTGTCTGTTTAGTCCTCGAACTATTAGGTATATGTTCGCGAAAGCAATCACACACACAAACAAACGATCAAAGTGCAAAAAAACTAAACGAACATGAGAACACAAGGATTTACGTGGTTCGATCGGCTGACTTACGTCCACGGGCTGCAACCAGGATTTCTATTGCTTTCTGCCTCTCAAAACTCATGATAAGGAATTACAAATACAAGACGCCTACTTATAATTATAGATTAGGGTTACAAAACTTGTTCCCAAAGAAAACTAATAAATGGGCTATAATTAATTAAAATGGGCTAGGTCTCCAACTTGATTAGTCTGCTCTAAAACTGTCTTCTCAAACTGAACCGGGCCCAACCCAAATCGAGCCTCCACACAAACCCAACAATATCCTACTTAGAGGCTTGATAATTTTTCAAAAATTGCCTTCCGCTGTGAACTCTTGAACCTCTGGTAACTCCCTTATCCTATCCTGGCTGTAGCGGCCTTCTCATCAGTCAATATGAAGGCTCATTGAAGCTTGTGACACCCCAGGAAAACCAGGAAAACCATGCAACTTAACTAGCTTCCTCAGTGAGTGCCATCAAATTTCGGGACGAAATTTCTTTCAACTTGGGGATGATGTGACAACTCGAAATCTAGAACCTTTCGTTGTAACTTGCTTGTACGTTATGTGACTAGTTAAAATGATAACGTGAACTTTTATGTGCTTTGTTTTGTGTGCATTGTATGTATATATGTATGTGTGTTATATGTGAACCGAGAACCTTTGGCCGGTTGGGCCTTTGGGCCGTAAACCCTTAGCCGAAACCCATAGGGTGCACACACTTGGAACTTTGACTATAAATACACTACCTTAGTTAGTGTTACCATTTTGTTGAACATTACAACACACACTCTCCTACTTCAATCTCTCACCTAAACTCTAGAACACAAACACACTCCACCATTCTTGGATCTTTGGACTTGGATCGGCTCACACACACACCCGGTTGGAAGCCTTTCACACACCCTCGAAACCCATAACCGGTTAGTGTTCTTAATGCTTTGTTAAATGTTAGTGTGTTTATGTTATGTTTGTAAGATGAGATTATGTGACAATATGTTAAGATGAGTTATACATAATGTTTTGAAAAGAAATCGGTTCATGAATGTTTCTTGTTATGAGTGGAACTATACATATTTGATGTTGAAAATGGGTTCATGGTATGACAAAAAGGTGAATGATGATATTGGTTGCATTTGGGTTTGATCCGAAAAGTTTGGGTATTTATACTAAGAAAAATCGGCTAATAAATATGGTTGTCAAGTAGGATGCATGCTAGTAAATTGTATCTTGATAGTTGTTCATGATTTTGGGTGAATAAGTGTTGTTTATGTTATGAAGAACTTGAATATATGCTTTGAATGTATGAAGAACACTTTGAATGATAGTTGAAGATTGAAAACCCTTGTGATTTTGATCCATCTTTGACTAATAACCTGATTAGGAAATATGTTAGTGGAATTCTATTGGTTATTTCCGGATTTGGGCCTGATTATACTGTACCATTAATCTGACCATCTGCATCAACACGTGAACTTGAAAACGACTGTTACCGACTCGCAATCACCCGGTTACGACTCGCAACCACAGCGTGATGACTCGAGACTACGCGGTTGCGACTCGCAACCATAACAGGACAAGCCGAAACCACAGGTTACGAGTCCCGTTGCGACTCGAGACCTTAGCATGATGAACCGAGACTACGGTTGCGACACCGGTTGCGACTCGCAACCATCCATGATCAACACACAGCATGACTCGAGACCATGCTTGCGAGTCCGGTTGCGACTCACTTTTGGGCCTAAGTTAGTGGGCCGAATTTATGTGCTACTGTTGATGTGTTACTTGGGCCTGTTATCACAAGCCCAACTGTTTGGGCCTTACACTTAGACTGTGGATTGTGTTTGAATGTTAACTGTGAACTGTTACTGATTATACGTGATTGCCAAACATACTGAACATTTGTGCACTACTTGGTTCGACTCTGATTATACGTGATAACCGTGATAGGACGTTATTGAATACTTGCGACTTGATTGACTTTCTGTGATTAACTGCCGAGCAAACCGAGGTGAGTTCACACCCTTTACAAAGCATGGGATTCCCTGGGTTGGGAACGGGGTTAAGGAACGTGGGTTCCTCGTCTACCTCGGGTAGGACGTCAGCGGTTCAGGAATGTGATTCCTCGTCCGGATGGACGGATAAACGTACTAGACTAAAACTCTATCACGAAGTCCCTCCTTTTTGTATCGACTAATCGCCGGGCCAATGGCGAGCGGGTCATTAGTTAGATAGCGCTATTTAGGTCTGACAAGCCTCACACCGTGCCGCAGAGGACGGGCGTGAACTAATGGATCTGGGGCACGTCAATGATGATAGACATTGATGTTTTCAGGGCACATAAACATGACTACAGTCAGCAATCGATACGGTAACGAGTCTAGTATACACATGGGGTAGCCCCCACGGCTGGAGAGCCAGATGATGTACATGGGGTAGCCCCCACGGCCGAAATGCCTGATAACTACATGGGGTAGCCCCCACGGCCGGAGTGCCGGAGTAACTGGGAACGAACTGGTCACGTTTTTAAAACTATGGGGTAAACCCCACGGCAGGATGCCAGATAAAGTAAACTGTTTTCGAAACAACTAAAACGAACGCCCACCCGTGAACTCACTCAACTAGTTGTTGACTCGTTACTACATGCTTTGCAGGACCATAGGTACTCAGTGGGAGCTTGCATGGAGGAAGATCGTTGTGGGACAGGGATTGCTACAAGACTATGTTAAACTTGAAACTTTTGGAACTTATGTTATAACTTTAAACTTATGCTTCCGCTTGCAACTTAAACTTATTTGTTTTGGAACACCAATCGTGAATGGTTAAACTTTTATAACTATTTATATGCTTGTTCAGTATGATTGGTGGCTGGATCCTGGTCAGTCACGCCTCCAAGCGGTAGTACTCCGCAGGTGGGATTTTGGGGGTGTGACAGATTGGTATCAGAGCCATTGGTTATAGTGAACTTGGTTTTAATAAAGGAGAAAAGTTTTTGTTAAAACCAGACTATAACCGGTTTAGTGCTCAACGGTCCACAACGACACTTCGCTCCTCATGCAAGGCTCGACGTTCTAGGTAATATGATGTATGTATATTGCCTACTTGTTAGTTGCGTAGTACACTGCTCATGGTATGCTTGATTAGTATAGCTGCTGTTGTTTGAACACGTGCGTGCTTACTCTGTCCTACTATCGTGCTTTCGCGAACCTCTCTCACACGTGTTACTCTTGTTATGAAGAACCATGTCTGGACGCGTTAACATGACACAAGCCCAGTTGACGGCTTTGATCAACGAACGAGTTGCCGCAGCGCTCGCAGCTGCACACGCAGGAGGTATATCCTGCAGTCCGAAATTGTTCTAGGATCATTTGGATCCTACTCTCGTGAACCAACCTTTGTGATAATCTCTGTCTTTTCTTTCACCTACCTTAGGTCAGTATGCTCAGGCACCGGTGTGCACTTTTAAGACCTTTATGGACTGTCGACCCACGACTTTTAGCGGCACTGAAGGAGCAGTAGGTCTCCTACACTGGTTTGAGAAACTGGAGTCTGTGTTCGAAATGTGCGAATGCCCTGAAGCGCGCAGGGTGAAGTATGCTACTGGTACTCTCGAGGGTTTGGCCCTCACGTGGTGGAATGCTCAGGTGCAGATGTTAGGGTTGGTTGCTGCCAACGCCACCCCATGGGAAACTTTCAAGGAAATGATCAGGGAGGAATACTGCAGTCGTGACGACATTCACAAACTGGAAGATGAGTTCTACAATCTTAAGATGTCGGGGTCAGAAATTGAGGCATACACTAAGAGATCGCATGAGCTTGCTTTGTTGTGTCCTACTATGGTGGATCCTCCCTACAAGCGAATTGAACTCTATCTCAAGGGCTTGGTGCCAGAGATCCAAAGTCATGTGACTTCAGCGAGGTTGACTACTATCCAGCAGGTTGTACAGTTGGCTCACCGTCTCACTAACCAAGCGGTGGAGCAGAACAAGTTACCGAAGCGTATAGGTGCTGCAACTACTTCTGGTACTTCTAGTGGGGATAAACGGAAATGGGATGGAACTTCAAGCAGGGGTTCAACTTCAGTGCAAACTCAGTCTCAGCAGAGAAAGACGGACGATCACAAGAGCCCCAGTCAGCAGTCGTCTGGTGGTCAAAGTCATGGTGGATACAAGGGGAATCACCCCAAGTGCAATCGCTGCAGCCTACACCACAGTGGGCCATGCACCAGGGGCAACTGTCATCGATGCAACAAGCCTGGTCATGTTGCAAAGGATTGCAGAAGCGCATACCCCGTCAACCAGAATCGTCAGCAACCTCAGCAGAACCAGCGACAGCAGCAGGGTAACAACAAAGGGTGCTTTCAGTGTGGAGCTGAAGGCCACTTCAAGAAGGATTGTCCCCAACTGAACCAGAACAACAACAATCAGGGGAATGGTAACAATGGGAACAACAACAACAATGGTGCTAGGGGACGTGTGTTCGTGATTGGTCAAGGTGAAGCAAGGAATGATCCCAACGTGGTGACGGGTAAGTTCCTTCTCGACGACTTTTATGTTACAGTCTTATTTGATTCGGGTGCCGATACTAGCTATGTGTCACTAGAAGTCAGTAAGATGCTTAAGCGTATTCCTACACCCCTGAGCGACAAGCACACTGTAGAGCTAGCTAATGGTAAGAATTTGGAAGCCTCACACGTAGTCAAGGGTTGCCAGCTTATTCTCGCTAACCAGACCTTCGCCATCGATCTTATTCCTATTGTCTTGGGTAGTTTCGACGTTGTCATTGGGATGGATTGGTTATCCCAACACCGAGCAGAGATTCTTTGCAACGAAAAGATCGTTCGTATTCCTGGTTTAGGTGGTGAACCTCTCATGATACGTGGCGACAAGAGAAGTGCTGTTGAGAACATCATCTCTCTTCTTAAGGCCCAGAAATGCTTACGAAAGGGCCACACAACGATTTTGGCTCTAGTTACTGATACCACAGAAAAGGAGAAGAAGCTAGAAGATTTTCCGGTTGTACGCGATTATCCTGAGGTATTCCCTGAGGAATTACCTGGTCTTCCGCCCCATCGCCAAGTCGAGTTTCAGATTGATCTAGCTCCTGGAGCCGCGCCTGTAGCCCGTGCACCTTATCGTTTAGCGCCATCAGAGTTGGAAGAACTCTCCACGCAACTACAAGAACTCTTGGATAAGGGTTTCATTCGTCCTAGCTCATCGCCTTGGGGAGCTCCAGTGTTATTTGTGAAGAAGAAGGATGGTACCTTCAGAATGTGTATCGACTATCGCGAACTCAACAAGGTGACTGTGAAGAATCGTTATCCTCTACCGCGTATTGACGACTTGTTCGACCAGTTGCAGGGGTCGAGCTACTATTCAAAGATCGATCTGAGATCGGGATATCACCAGCTGAGAGTTCGGGAAGAGGATGTCTCTAAGACGGCCTTTAGGACTCGATATGGGCACTATGAGTTTCTAGTCATGCCGTTTGGGCTGACGAACGCACCGGCAGTTTTTATGGATTTGATGAATCGAGTGTGCAAACCGTATCTGGACAAGTTTGTTATAGTCTTCATCGACGACATCCTGATCTATTCTAAGAGCAAGGAAGAGCACGAACAACATCTACGACTTATTTTGGAACTCCTCCGGAAGGAACAGCTTTACGCAAAGTTCTCGAAATGCGACTTCTGGCTTCGAGAGGTCCATTTCCTAGGGCATGTGGTGAACAAGGATGGGATTCACGTTGATCCATCCAAAGTGGAATCTATTAAGAACTGGCCTGCGCCTCGCACACCAAAGGAAATTCGCCAATTTTTGGGATTGGCAGGTTACTACAGGAGATTCATTAAGGATTTTTCTAAGATCGCGCAGCCTCTCACCTTACTAACGCAGAAAGGCGTTGTTTATCGTTGGGGAAATGCACAAGAGTTAGCTTTTCAGCATCTAAAGGATAGACTTTGCAGTGCACCTATCCTTTCATTGCCAGAGGGCACAGAAGATTTTGTGGTTTACTGTGATGCATCAATTCAAGGTCTTGGTTGTGTATTGATGCAACGAGATAAAGTCATAGCTTACGCCTCACGACAACTCAAAGTTCACGAGAAGAACTACACGACACATGATTTAGAGCTGGGAGCTGTTGTTTTCGCACTTAAACTATGGCGGCATTACCTGTACGGAACCAAGTGCGCCATCTACACCGACCACAGAAGTTTAGAACACATATTCAAGCAGAAGGAACTGAATATGCGGCAGCGACGATGGGTCGAGCTGCTGAATGATTACGAGTGCTCTATCAGGTATCACCCGGGCAAGGCCAATGTTGTGGCAGACGCCCTCAGTCGGAAGGACACTACGCCTAAGCGTGTAAGAGCTTTACAACTCACGATACATTCTAGTCTACCTTCGCAAATACGAGCTGCTCAGATAGAAGCACTGAAACCAGAAAACGTTAGAGCAGAAGCTCTACGCGGGTCAAGGCAACGCTTAGAACAGAAGGAAGACGGTGCTTATTATGTAACAGGACGCATTTGGGTCCCGCACTATGGCGATTTACGGGAACTTGTGATGGATGAAGCGCACAAATCTCGCTACTCGGTACACCCTGGTTCGGACAAGATGTACCACGATATTAAAACTACGTATTGGTGGCCTAGCATGAAGGCCCACATAGCAACTTACGTCAGCAAGTGTTTGACTTGTGCGCGAGTCAAGACAGAATATCAGAAACCTTCAGGCCTACTTCAGCAACCAGAGATACCACAATGGAAATGGGAGCAAATTTCCATGGATTTCGTTACTGGCCTACCTAGATCCCAGCGCGGAAACGATACTATCTGGGTGATCGTGGATCGACTCACGAAATCCGCACATTTCTTGGCAATCAAGGAGACGGATAAGTTCTCCACTCTGGCGGAAATATACCTCAAGGAAGTTGTTTCGAGGCACGGGGTGCCCACTTCTATTATCTCTGATCGAGATGCACGTTTTACTTCGGAACTGTGGCAGGCAATGCACAAGTCTTTTGGCTCACGTCTAGATATGAGCACAGCGTATCACCCACAGACGGACGGGCAGTCCGAGCGAACTATTCAGACCTTAGAAGACATGCTTCGTGCATGTGTAATCGACTTTGGCAACAGCTGGGAAAGGCATCTGCCACTCGTGGAATTCTCGTATAATAACAGCTACCACACCAGCATTAAAGCTGCTCCGTTTGAGGCATTGTACGGACGTAAATGCCGGTCACCCCTCTGTTGGGCAGAGGTGGGGGATAGTCAAATCACTGGTCCAGAACATGTGGTAGACACTACTGAGCGGATTGCTCAAATACGACAACGCATGGCGGCCGCTCGTGACCGTCAGAAGGCATACGCCGATAAGGGCAGGAAACCACTTGAGCTCCAGGTTGGGGAGCGGGTATTACTCAAAGTTTCACCCTGGAAGGGTGTGGTTCGTTTTGGTAAACGAGGGAAACTCAACCCACGGTACGTTGGACCTTTTGAGATTCTTGAGAAAATAGGCAAGGTGGCCTACCGACTGAAATTACCAACAGAACTCGGTGCAGTTCACAACGTTTTCCATGTGTCGAATCTGAAGAAGTGTCTGTCAGATGAGACGCACGTAGTTCCTCTGAAGGAACTTACGATCGACGAACAGTTGAAATTCGTCGAAGAACCTGTCGAGATCACGGACCGGGATGTTAAGGTCCTCAAGAACACTAGAATACCTCTTGTTCGAGTTCGTTGGAACCCACGTCGCGGCCCAGAGTTTACCTGGGAGCGCGAAGATCGGATGAAACAAAAGTATCCCCAACTGTTTGAGAACAGTACAAACGCTACTGAGGCTGAAGCTACGGAATTTCGGGACGAAATTCCAGATCAACGGGGGGTGGATGTGACACCCCAGGAAAACCAGGAAAACCATGCAACTTAACTAGCTTCCTCAGTGAGTGCCATCAAATTTCGGGACGAAATTTCTTTCAACTTGGGGATGATGTGACAACTCGAAATCTAGAACCTTTCGTTGTAACTTGCTTGTACGTTATGTGACTAGTTAAAATGATAACGTGAACTTTTATGTGCTTTGTTTTGTGTGCATTGTATGTATATATGTATGTGTGTTATATGTGAACCGAGAACCTTTGGCCGGTTGGGCCTTTGGGCCGTAAACCCTTAGCCGAAACCCATAGGGTGCACACACTTGGAACTTTGACTATAAATACACTACCTTAGTTAGTGTTACCATTTTGTTGAACATTACAACACACACTCTCCTACTTCTCTCTCTCACCTAAACTCTAGAACACAAACACACTCCACCATTCTTGGATCTTTGGACTTGGATCGGCTCACACACACACCCGGTTGGAAGCCTTTCACACACCCTCGAAACCCATAACCGGTTAGTGTTCTTAATGCTTTGTTAAATGTTAGTGTGTTTATGTTATGTTTGTAAGATGAGATTATGTGACAATATGTTAAGATGAGTTATACATAATGTTTTGAAAAGAAATCGGTTCATGAATGTTTCTTGTTATGAGTGGAACTATACATATTTGATGTTGAAAATGGGTTCATGGTATGACAAAAAGGTGAATGATGATATTGGTTGCATTTGGGTTTGATCCGAAAAGTTTGGGTATTTATACTAAGAAAAATCGGCTAATAAATATGGTTGTCAAGTAGGATGCATGCTAGTAAATTGTATCTTGATAGTTGTTCATGATTTTGGGTGAATAAGTGTTGTTTATGTTATGAAGAACTTGAATATATGCTTTGAATGTATGAAGAACACTTTGAATGATAGTTGAAGATTGAAAACCCTTGTGATTTTGATCCATCTTTGACTAATAACCTGATTAGGAAATATGTTAGTGGAATTCTATTGGTTATTTCCGGATTTGGGCCTGATTATACTGTACCATTAATCTGACCATCTGCATCAACACGTGAACTTGAAAACGACTGTTACCGACTCGCAATCACCCGGTTACGACTCGCAACCACAGCGTGATGACTCGAGACTACGCGGTTGCGACTCGCAACCATAACAGGACAAGCCGAAACCACAGGTTACGAGTCCCGTTGCGACTCGAGACCTTAGCATGATGAACCGAGACTACGGTTGCGACACCGGTTGCGACTCGCAACCATCCATGATCAACACACAGCATGACTCGAGACCATGCTTGCGAGTCCGGTTGCGACTCACTTTTGGGCCTAAGTTAGTGGGCCGAATTTATGTGCTACTGTTGATGTGTTACTTGGGCCTGTTATCACAAGCCCAACTGTTTGGGCCTTACACTTAGACTGTGGATTGTGTTTGAATGTTAACTGTGAACTGTTACTGATTATACGTGATTGCCAAACATACTGAACATTTGTGCACTACTTGGTTCGACTCTGATTATACGTGATAACCGTGATAGGACGTTATTGAATACTTGCGACTTGATTGACTTTCTGTGATTAACTGCCGAGCAAACCGAGGTGAGTTCACACCCTTTACAAAGCATGGGATTCCCTGGGTTGGGAACGGGGTTAAGGAACGTGGGTTCCTCGTCTACCTCGGGTAGGACGTCAGCGGTTCAGGAATGTGATTCCTCGTCCGGATGGACGGATAAACGTACTAGACTAAAACTCTATCACGAAGTCCCTCCTTTTTGTATCGACTAATCGCCGGGCCAATGGCGAGCGGGTCATTAGTTAGATAGCGCTATTTAGGTCTGACAAGCCTCACACCGTGCCGCAGAGGACGGGCGTGAACTAATGGATCTGGGGCACGTCAATGATGATAGACATTGATGTTTTCAGGGCACATAAACATGACTACAGTCAGCAATCGATACGGTAACGAGTCTAGTATACACATGGGGTAGCCCCCACGGCTGGAGAGCCAGATGATGTACATGGGGTAGCCCCCACGGCCGAAATGCCTGATAACTACATGGGGTAGCCCCCACGGCCGGAGTGCCGGAGTAATTGGGAACGAACTGGTCACGTTTTTAAAACTATGGGGTAAACCCCACGGCAGGATGCCAGATAAAGTAAACTGTTTTCGAAACAACTAAAACGAACGCCCACCCGTGAACTCACTCAACTAGTTGTTGACTCGTTACTACATGCTTTGCAGGACCATAGGTACTCAGTGGGAGCTTGCATGGAGGAAGATCGTTGTGGGACAGGGATTGCTACAAGACTATGTTAAACTTGAAACTTTTGGAACTTATGTTATAACTTTAAACTTATGCTTCCGCTTGCAACTTAAACTTATTTGTTTTGGAACACCAATCGTGAATGGTTAAACTTTTATAACTATTTATATGCTTGTTCAGTATGATTGGTGGCTGGATCCTGGTCAGTCACGCCTCCAAGCGGTAGTACTCCGCAGGTGGGATTTTGGGGGTGTGACAAAGCTCCTATGAGCTCCAGCACATTAGTTATGGCTGAAACTGCCCCTGATTCGTCCTCGATTCCTACCGACTCCCATTGACACGAACTGCCGGTTCCTGGAATACCATGAGAACAAACACTCCCTTAATAAAGCAGATAATAAACTGAAGAGACTATGACAACTGGAATACTAGTTCTCCTAACCCATTGTCGTCTAGTAACTTTGACTGAAGCACAACTTGTGCTCCCACCGCCACAAAAACCCCTGACTGGTAATTCTGAACCTTTCCTAGCACGTTCAACCTGAATCTTACCTGTAGCTATGGGTTTGTCATTTGCAAAACAAACCTTCTTCTGCCCACCAGACTCTGTGAACCTGATTTGGTTTTTCTTCTGATCTAGGGCAGTCACTCCCTCAGACGGTAAACTAATCATATACAGCGAACCATGTTTCTTTCCTCGAGCTACGACTAGATTCTCTTTGATAACCTTCTAATGCTCATTCCCGAACTTAACCCCGTCCCGTTGTTCATCCAACTGTCCAACAAAAATAAATTGTTTCTTCATACTTAGAATTACACAGACATCCTTCAAAGTCCACGAACCGACTGGAGTCTTCAAATCTAAGTCACCCATGCCTGTCACATCAAGAACATCATCATTCGCTAGTCTTACCTTGTCACAACCCCCGACCCCTGCCCGGGAGCGGGCGGCCGCGAGCTACTCAGAGCGGGTGGTATCGGTGTTTATTAATTTGGCAGCGGAATACATCAGGACCGTAGTTAGGAAATATTTTTATCAGAGTAAAACACCAAACTTTTATAATAATAATAATTTATGGATAAAACCCAAGTTCATTTGACAATACGTTGATAGGGATAAACCCTAATTATTGAAAACAAAATGTCCTGTTTATTTTAGGTAACTTTTATAGCCACTATCCTAAGCCTTCAGTGCTTTCCAGCTGGCTTCTAATGGGCGTTCATATTATGTTACCTGAAACACGTTTTAAAACATTTTGTGTGACAACCCGTGATTTTGAGGTAAAAGCCGCTTGTTCACATTTATAATTCAAATCATGTACTTATTTTGTTTGATAAATTAATTAATTATTTGTCTATCAATTTTATATTATATACACGAGTATTCGAACCAAAACTATATCGTGTTGAGCCGAACCGACCCGAACCGTTTGAACCAAAACACTTGTCTTGCGTGTCGAACCAACCCACTTGCATAACCCGATGCTTATGAGACCGAACCCGTAACGTAATCAATATATATATTATTAATCAAGTTGATGCTTAGATATATTAGTATTGTTATTAGTTGTTTATCAAAAAAAAAAAGAAAGAAATAAAATGCAAAGCATGCCCACACCCATGTCATGCGTGACCCCTTATCCAGTTGCACTAAAATTCAGCCCAAGTTTTGATATTAGTTTCAGCCCATGTCCAGCTCCAAACCCCCACAACTCATTCTCAATATATTACGTATTTAGTGCATGAGTTGTTATGGTTTGATAACTCTCTGCAAACCCTAACCTGCGAATAACTTACCTGCTCTCCCTTTCTTGCCACTGTTGATGTAAAACGAGATCAAGGAGCCTCACGGGTTCGTTCGGTTTCAAGTCTCTAGTAACTCTCGTCACTCCATAATTCGGTAAGCATCGTATTATAATTTTGATTCTTGATGTTTATACATATGTATCTTGGCTGCGTTTCTACCCATGATTGATCCGTGATGTTTTTGGTGATTAGTTACAAGCTAAGAATAGTTAGACACATTGGGCTTTAATGTAATTTTGGTCGTATAAGCGTTTGTCTGTAAGCTAGGGTTTGTTATGAATCGAAACCTGTTGTAGAGGATGGTTGCTAATGTCCATACACAATTTATATCATGTTGTTCCTGTTGTGATTTTATTTAGATTCTCGATGCTTAAACATGATAAATCTGATATGAATGAATAACAACCTGATGTGATTAATATTAAGGTGTCGCGAGTTCGCTAGATAATCGTTTGCGGGGTTCGGGTAACGATTAGAGCTGAAACAGAATCTGTCTAGGATTCTACAGCCAACTTCAGTTGGCTGTAAACGGACCATTATAAATCGAAAAATTGATTTTCTGAAGTCTAAATAATATGTTTTCGAAAAACGAATCAAGTGGCACTGGAATCATATTTTTCGAGGTCGGTTGCTATTTTTAAAGGTCCGTTTTGTACAACAGCAAGAGCTGCGTTTTTTCTGCAGAAAATGTGTGTTATGTTTTTCGTCATAACTTGAAATCTGTAAAGAGTCAGGTCACGAAATTGGTACTGTAGATGGCCACTGATGTCGCTGTAATTCTCCAATTGGAATTTCATCAATCGGACTTATGATGAATTTTAAAAGAATTTTTCCATGGACTGCAGTCAGAAAGTGACGAATCTGATTGCAGCCTGGTAAATGATTTTTATAAAATAATGGGTAGTGAATTGGATCCCGAGATTTTTACACAAGAATATTGGATCGTTTAAAACATTCTGTAAAAATTTGAGAATTTTTGGAACAAGTTAACTATTTTATTAAAATACCCGAAAACAACCCAGTTTTGGAAGTTCAAGCTGAAACGATATAAGTAGTGATTTGCGTGTCTAAGTGTCGGTTATGTTATCAGATAATGATCCAACTTGCTATACGTCAATGAAAGTGTTATGTGCGATATCGTATGCTTGCTCTTGAGTAGTTATAGGTGGAATGTTATATGGGCGTGAACTGTTAAAGTAAGTACATGATATGTGGTAGATGCATGTAGGAACTTTGTGTTTTATTTGAAATCACTAATAAACTAAATGGTAATCATACTAGGATGTGATTGACCAACCCTGTCTATTAGCTTATATTTTAAGAGTTCAACCGAGTAACCAAAGGTGAGTTCACACTTTCTACAAGGCATGGGATTCCCGGTGGTTTGGGAATGGGTTAAGGAATAATATTGAAACCCGCGTATCCTCCTTGGGGTAGGATACGTACCTCCATCCTCCTTGGGAAGGATGACGACATTGAAACCTGTGTATTCTCCTTGGATAGAATACGTACCTCCATCCTCCGTAGGAAAGATGACAACATTAACTTACTAGACAAAACTCTATCATGAAGTCCCTCATTTTTATATCGACTTAATCGCCAGGCCATTGGCGAACGGGTCATTAGTTAAATAGCGCTATTAGGTCTAACAAGCCTCACACCGTGCCGCAGAGGACGTGAGTGGACTAATGTACTTGGGCACTGTTAATGATGATAGACATTGACGTAGGGCACATAAACATGACTTAAGTCAGTAGTCGATATGGTAACGGGTCTAGTGATTTATAACATGGGGAAGCCCCCGTGGTAAATGGGTATGGGAATATGGAACTGGATAACTTTTGGTTTTCGAAACAACTTAACTACTTATGGTTTTTAGAACAACATTAAAACGGACAACCAACTGTGAACTCGCCAACCTTTTTGTTGACACGTTACCACATGCTTTGCAGGTCGTTAGGTTATTTGCTGGAGCTTGGATTGGAGAAGGAGTCGTTGTGGGACATGAACTGTTGTTGTTCATGAGAAACTTTATGATACCTTAAACTTAGACTTTGGTGTTAGGATCGGAGGCTGTCATGACTATGCTTGTTTGTAAGAATTTGACAAATCAATGGATATAAAACAATGTAAAGTGCAGCGGAAATGAATACAAACTTTATAAACATAATCAAGGAAGAGAATAGTTTGATAAACACATGCTTTCTCATTGAGTTGAATGATTACAATGAAAATCAAAAGAGTACAAGCATGCTTACAATACTAAGCTCCCCCTCAGCCTGATGCCCCAAGGTTGGTTGTCCAAGATGAAAGGATTGAATTGAGGAGAAAAACTCACTCAAAACGATCAAATGTAACAGGACAGAGTACTGTTACATTTATAGACAATCCAAACCACTGAAGCATCTCAGCTGACGTCACCATGAAAGTGACATCTAACAACCTAACAAACTCTATCTACTGATCTATACAACTACTGCTTTGCTAACTACTAATAGTGTATAAAGTTTACATAAGATGAATAGAAATGCTGCTGTATCATTCCACTGCTGTGAACCCAACAGTACTTGTCATGATCAGTAGTGCTTGACTCAGGGAAGCAGATTGAACAGCAGGGCTTTTAGTCTTCATCAGTCTTTGTGTTGAACACCAGTTGTAGGTCAGCAGATGTTGATATAGGCAGTACTTTGGAGCATATCAGATGTTTGAGCCACATTCAAGGGGAAAGCAGAGTGTAGGCTGCTGCTTATTGTTAGTCCACTGATGTGATCCGGTTTTGGCTTTACATTATCTGTTCCTCTGGTAGGGTTCAATCCCAACATTCTCCCCCTGGAACAGATAATGCCAAAACCCTTCATTATTCAGGACCTTTATTTCTCACCAAAAGTTCCTTAGCTTGTCTTTTAAATTCAGCTTCAAATTCCTTGGAACTTAGATCATCTTCATCCCTACACACTGTAAGTTCAAGGAGATCCTGCAAATCTTCAACACTAAGGCCTAGTGCTTCTTTCCTTGATATGTACTTCACTTCACCATTGGTTCTGACCAGAGTCAATACGTGGGTCTTTCGATCAGATATCCACTTTAGTATTTTTAAACCAAATGGGTTTCTTGGGAGAGATTTATTCTTTGATGAGTTTGGAGATGATGGCCTTGTGAACACTTGCAGACTTTCAGACATTCTTTTGAAGGCCGTCTCAATACTTTGTTAGCTGCAGCTATGTCTTCTGCAAACTCTTTTTCGATCAGCTCTTGCCTTTCAATGTCTATCATGCCTGTTGTAGTGTTTGGTGATGCAGGGTTGGTTATTACCTTCTTAAAAAGATTCTGAAGCTTTGTTGAGTTCTTTTCTTTTAATCCCATTTTTATGATGGCATCATTGAAGTACTCAGCTTCCTTTTCCTTGACCTCTTCTTCAGACAATTGTTTTCCTTTTTCTTGGTTTGACACAAGAGTAGGATTATCTGCTGTTTTGAACAGTGTTTTGAGGCTTTCAATCTGCTGTTCAAGCTTCATCATTTGTTCACGTTTCTTTGAAGCACTTGAAATAGTTATCTTTCTTTTCTTTAGCCTTTCATAGGCTTCATCAGTCTGCTGTTTTGACCATTTTGATATGGCTTTAGCAGTATCCATTTTTGCATCCACCAGCTCCCTTTTCTTTCCTTTATACTCAGCAGTTAGGTCAGCAATGAGCTTTTTGTATTTGCTCCAGTTTGGAGCATTCTTCTTCTTTGTAGAATCATTCTTGATTTTCTCAATCCTTTATGCCTCATGCTTTAGAGCGACTATTGGCCATTCTTCGAACTGTTGTTCTTCAGCAGGATAGAATTTATCTTTCATGATGTAGGCTAGATATTGTTTTCTTAACTTTTTCTTTTGATCAGCCTTTTCTTTGTTTAGGTCTTGTGCAAACTCTTCTATCTGCTTTACTTTTGTGAAGTAGAACTCCAGTCTTTTAGCAATGCCTTCTTCACTTAGACCTTCACTTTCACTATCAACTTTAGCTCTTACTTTAGCTTGCCTTGCCTTGATCTTGAGGTAATCATCCATATCTTCTGGTGCCATGTAGCCTATGAGTGAGGAGAATCTTCTTTTTGAAGGATCCTCTTCTGTATAGAATTGTCTCATCTCATTTTTGATAGCTTCAAGTTCCAGTAGATATTTTGCAGCATTAGGATCATGTATACCTTCATCGGCAGGGATTGGCTTTCTTTTTCTGCTGAAGAGCTTTGGTTGTGATGTAGGAAAGGTGAGAGCAGTGGTGGATGGTTGACTAACAACTGTTGAAACAACTGGTGCCTCAACCGCTGTTGTCATTACAACTACTGATGTATCAGCAGATGTCTTCTGCTTTTGAGAAGGGGTTGTGGTGGCAGTTGTTTGAGTGGTGATAAGTGGCTGACTAACAGCAGTTGAAACAACTGGTGTTTCAACCACTGTTGCCATTACAACAGATGTTATAACATCTGCCGTCTTCTGCTTTTTTGCAGAGGTGATGATGGGTTGGCTGTTTTTGATGGTGATGGTGGTTTTGGTGCTGTAGACACAGATGGTGGTGGAACAGTAGTTGTGGTGGTGTGTGGTGATGTGGTGTGTGGTGATGTGGTGTGTGTTGATACTGCAGTTTTGGTTTGACTATTTTCTGGCTCAACATACATGCCATCATCAATTCCCTTTTTCTTCCACTTGATCTTCTCCCCCTTTTTGGCATTATCCGAGAAGGGTTCATTCATGAAGAGAACAGTGGAGGGAACTTTTCCAGAGACACTTTGAATGTGAGCTTTGATAGCTTTAATATCTGCCTGAGTATCTTTGAATCTTGATTCCACCATATTTGTCAGCTTTTGAACATGTATGGCATGCTGCTGATCTGCCATCTGCTTTTGTTTTTCCAGCAGTGGTTGAAATAGGTTCCATAACTCATTTGCAGCAGGTGCCTGTTGAGAAGGTGCTTGAGCAGGAGGAGCAGTTGATTGGGCTTTCTGAGCTTTTAACAGCTGCTGCACCATATCTTTTATTTCAGCAACTGAGGTCTCCAGGTTTTCGACCCTGCCCGTCAATTCCTGATATCTTGAATCATCACCTGAGTTAACAGGATCATCTGAATCCCCACCAGCAGTGGTTTTACCAATGAATGACTTAGGAACAGAGTCCCAAAAGTCAGCCATTGATGCCCCTTGTTCTTGGTACTGGGGACTTCTTTCTTCAGCACTTGATAACCTTTTGATGTTGCCAGTGGTTAAAACAATCTCACTGGTGGTTCTCAGTGGTGCTATTGAAGAAATTGCCTTCAAGGGAGTCTTATGAATGTAACCACTATCCAAATGTAAACCAGTGGGTTCAACATTTGTAGTGGCTGCTCCACTTGAACTACTGACAGGAATTACTTGTAATTCCTGCAGTGTAACCTCCTCAGTTGTTGCTGGGATAGCAGAAATGTCAACATCAGACCCAGTCACCTGTTGAAGTATACTCTCAGTGATAGGTGGTTGAGAGGAACTGGTTTGGGTCTGAGTAGCATTAGCTTCATGCAACAAGGTTATGGTGGATGGTGGTATTATGTGGGGTGAGGGTAAAGGGGTTGAAAGAGACATGTCCTTGGGATCAGGACTGTGGAAGATGGATCCGAGTGGGTCCAGAGCTTCATATTGTGGTGTCCCTATGTTTACAACCGGATCCTTTTGTGAGGATGCAGGAGGAGTTTGAGGCAAGGGTTGAGATCTTTCTTCCACCTGCTGTGAGGAAGTAGCAGCAGTGGTTATTAGTGACTTTTGTGCTGTCACTGACATTGACACTGGGATCGCATCTTCCATAGATGCCTTTGTTTTGAGTTTGGTGGGCTTTCTGGATATTTTCTTTTTGGTTCTTTTTGTGGTGGCAGGTGTGGGTTTCAAAATAGTGGGTGTGCTGCTTTGATCACCTGGAGTAGTGGGCTCAGCAGCAGATACCTGAGGAGGAGTTTCATCTGCTAAATTCTGCTCAGGCACCTCTGCTTTTGTTTTTATTGGTGCCAACATTCTAGAGAATGTTTCAGGTGTTAAACAGTTTATTTTAAAAGAGGCACCTTGTTTGGGCAATTCTGCATCTTCCTTTACAAATTTTTGTTCAAAATAGTAGCTTAGAAATCGTGGAAAGAGCAGAAATGCTTTATTATCAACGTTTTTTTTACCAAATCATCAAATATTTCCTGGGAGTAATTAAGGTTTTTATTGTTTAAAATTGCATTCCCCAGGCATTGAATTTTTGTTGGTATTTCATTAAAAGACGTTGTTTTATTAGAAACACACATTAACAGTGTGTGAAATAAAATTCTGGGTGCAGAAGGAAAATAACTTTTTTGTAAGGTATCCCTTTTCGGTTGCTCTGCATAGCCCCTGTTTATGAAATCCTTTTTCAACTCGTCTTTAGAAAATGAGGTTTTTCCTTTCAAATCATCGAGTTTAAAGATTTCAGAAATAGATTGTGGAGAGATTTGAACCTTCTTACCCTGTATCGAGGAGTTGATGGCTATGATAATGTCTCCTTGTTTTTCAAGGGTGGCATTTTTCCAGAACTCTCTCTGGGTTTGAAGATGAATGGGAGCGTCTGTTGTTATCAAAGTTTTGTACTTTGATGCAGATAAGATGTCAATGATGGAGTCGAAGGTGTTGTCAGTTGTGGGTTTTGTGAGTATACCCACATAGTTGTGTGGAGATTTGTAGCGAATCTCTGTGGTTTCAGCGGCCATTTGAGTGGCGTCTGTTGTGGTGGAGGAAGAAGATGGTTTTGATTTTGACTTCGATTTTGGTTTCGTCATTTTTGATGAAGAAGATCGAAGAAGGTTTTGTGAGGAACAGTGGGAAACTGCTTTGTGAAGAGAATGTTTGGAATTCAATTCGACAGTGTGAGCCTCTGTTTGGGTTTAATCAGGGTTTTATTTTAGGGAAAAAGTGAATGCTGATGTGGCAGCGGTTATAATGATCTGACGGCTAAAAACTGACCACGTGCCAACCCCTGATGAAATGGTAAATAATGGAGGATAGTTGTTTTGACAACCACTGATGGATCAAGCATCAGTAGTTATAACGATAATGAGATGAAGCAGTGGGTGTATCAGTGGATAGAACAAAGATTTTAAACATCAGTGTTTTTGAAAGAGCAGGAGTTGACTATCAGCAGTGGACAGACTTTAGAGAGCAGATGTAGAGGCACAACAGCATTTAAGGTACAACAGTGGTTGAAGACAATAATGAGGATCATTAGTATAACAACTGTTTGTGCAGCAGTGTTTTGACTTTTGGCAAATAATTTTAGCATCTGCTTGTTCAGATGTAGGAATTTGATTTTGTCTTGTGAAAGCACAATATCTTACCTAACATCTGTTGAGCACCAGAAATGCTATTCTTAACAAAATACATTTTAGATGTATATTATCAAGATTAAATTGCCAGCAGTTATCTACAGAAATTTTTGTTCAAGGTTTTGCCACATGTTCATTACTCCTGACAGTGGTTTAGCATCCCAGATGATGAAGACTTTTCTACTAAACTACTCATTTTGTGTCTAATTACTTGAACTAGAACATGAGTATCTCAGTAGTTCAAAATCAATTTGCAATCAATTTTTGATCCGTGACAACCAAACTTGAGCTTAACATGACCTTGATATGTGTGCCATTTCCTTTTGATCAGATTTAAGGATAGTAATTTCACACAAAAATTAAGAAATTACATCCTGACCGGTGAGAAACTTTTACTATAAAAAAATGAGTAAAAGTACAAAATACATTATCCAGGAAAAATGAGATAATATATCCGGTTTTATTTGAGAAAAACACCTTAAAAAATTAAAGGATGTTTTGAAAATCATCAAAAGGATCTGACAGCTTTTCAAGTAAGATCATGATCATATCATTCTCAAGTTATTTTGACCATTGTTTGGGGTCATTTTCTAAACAATTGATTGTAAATTCTTCTTTTAAGGACAATCACTGGAGATGGCATTGTTACCTGAATGATTCCTGTATTTGATGAAAGCACACAGTTGTATGATGACCACTGTTTACCCAAATTTGACCTCATAAGTGTTTTATGCTTATACTCTTTTTTCTTTTGGATTCAAAAGTTTTGAGATAACCACACTTTGAGATTTGTTCATTTCCCTTTTTACCCTTTCCATTCACATGTTCAAAAATACTCACTAGGAGATTTTATTTTGAAGAGCTTAATCCAGAATCATTTTGAAGTAATGTTTTGAGAGATCCGGCCACATTTGTACATGTTTTATTACAAGATCTCACATTACGTATGATTTGGACTGTTTTGACACCTTATTTTCTTAATGTGTTTTGACAAAGTTGATTTGGTCCTTTTGAGGATTCTTAACCTGCCTTTGAGCACATAAGAAATTTTGACTAAAGCTTTATTTCCCTCTTTCTATGTTAGTAGAGCACCTGTGTTTAGATGAACATAGGTTTTGCTAATCTGAGGTACATACTTTAGTGTAAAATATGAAAACATCACAAATTTCATAACAACAGTTGAAATCAATTTTGAATGAAGATAAACATACCATAGTTACCAGATAAGTTTCCAGATCTGGAAACTATGAGTGATTTGTGCATGACATCACCAGTTGTATGAGATTTGTGAATCTTATGACATCTTGATTGTTTTACAGAGCTTTTGAGTCATCATTTTGAACATGATTTCTCGTTACTCTGTTTTCAACTAAATACAATCAACCTCAGTATCAATGAATTTTGAGCTGAACTGTTATGTCAAATTGATTGTTAGATCGAATTTGACTGTCCAAGCTCTGATACCAATTGTTAGGATCGGAGGCTGTCATGACTATGCTTGTTTGTAAGAATTTGACAAATCAATGGATATAAAACAATGTAAACTGCAGCGGAAATGAATACAAACTTTATAAACATAATCAAGGAAGAGAATAGTTTGATAAACACATGCTTTCTCATTGAGTTGAATGATTACAATGAAAATCAAAAGAGTACAAGCATGCTTACAATACTAAGCTCCCACTCAGCCTGATGCCCCAAGGTTGGTTGTCCAAGATGAAAGGATTGAATTGAGGAGAAAAACTCACTCAAAACGATCAAATGTAACAGTACAGAGTACTGTTACATTTATAGACAATCCAAACCACTGAAGCATCTCAGCTGACGTCACCATGAAAGTGACATCTAACAACCTAACAAACTCTATCTACTGATCTATACAACTACTGCTTTGCTCACTACTGTTAGTGTATAAAGTTTACATAAGATGAATAGAAATGCTGCTGTATCATTCCACTACTGTTAGTGTATAAAGTCATGATTAGCAGTGCTTGACTCAGGGCAGCAGATTGCACAGCAGGGCTTTTAGTCTTCATCAGTCGTTGTGTTGAACAACAGTTGTAGGTCAGCAGATGTTGATATAGGCAGTACTTTGGAGCATATCAGATGTTTGAGCCACATTCAAGGGGAAAGCAGAGTGTAGGCTGCTGCTTATTGTTAGTCCACTGATGTGATCCGGTTTTGGATTTACATTATCTATTCCTCTGGTAGGGTTCAATCCCAACATTTGGTTTTTGATCTTATGCTTCCGCTGACTTTTAAATTTGGTTTTGGATTTTGGTTTGGAGAACTTTAGACATTTGGTTTTACTTTAATTTACTTAATGTTTATTATGATTGGTGGTATGATCCTGGTCAGTGATGCGCGTGTGGTGTTATAGGTTTTTATGTATATTTTTAGCCCTTTTTACACATTAGTCAAGTTTTAAATTTATAAAACACGATATTTTACTAACACCAAACACACATATGGGCAAGTGCATCCATCGTGAGCGTAGTATAGTGTTGGTAAGATACCGAGGTCGTCCAAGGACATAAGAGCTTTTAATACCGGTTTATCCTCAACGTCTAATCAAATCAAAAAGTTGGAAAAAATGTTTTAAACTAGAAAATAAAAACTAAAAATGCTGAAAATAAAAATAAAAAATAAAAATAAAAGTAAAAACAGATAGACAAGATGAATCACTTGGATCTGACTCGTGTTTAGTGTAACCTTTGATTACTTTCGCACTTTTGCACTTTTTAAGAGATTATCTTAGTTATAGTAGTAGGACCCTCTTTTGAAGGTGACGTTACCCTCAACCCAGTAGTTTGAGTCAGCAAGGATACAATCCTAAAGGGTTGGATTATTGAAAGATAATTAATTAAGTTATTAACGCGTAATGTGGTAGGCCCCTCTTTTGAAGGTGACGTTACCCTCGGCTAAGTAGTTTGAGTCAGCAGGGATACAATCCTAAATAGCTGGGTTAATGTTTTAATAGTAGCTTACATATGAGGGGATCAAGGAGTTCGGACCCCCGCCATCCAATACCAGTGGGTATTGAAGGAGGTCCTACTAAAGTTGACCCAGGTCCTTGCAGGATCTATACACTGAACAAGGCAAGACTCTTACCAAACCATTCCCTTAACCCCCGATCAGGTAGCCAACATATCTCCATATAGACCGTAGAGATATGAATGGTGAAAATCTTTTGTTTTATATAGACAGTAAAATAATGCCAAGACACTTGTCTTCACCTTCAACATAAGAAACTAGTTATTAAAGTCATTAATACATAACCAAATAAAAAGTGCAAAAAGATTAAAAATAAAAAGTATTACACTAGACACTTGTCTTCACCAAGTGATGTAAGAGACTTAGGCAAACATGGCCTTTGATTGTAAAGAACTCTTACGATCAATCTTGGATCCCGAGACTACTCACACACTCTATGATGGATGATGGATGATGGTGGTGGATGTGGGTTGTGATGGTGGTGGTGGGGTGAAGTGTGGGAGAGGTGGTTTGCGAAGGGATGGTTTGCAAATGAGCCAAGCACCCCTATTTATAGCCTGCACAGAAGCCCGGACAAGGCCCCGTGTCCATTGGGCATGGCCCCGTGTCCACCCATCTTCTCTTTCTTCATTAAATGCAATTTGTCTGCATTAGTTGACCACGCCCCCGTGTCCGCTGGGCATGCCCCGTGTGTAGAAGCGTATCTGTACTCTCAAGATTTTCCTAGATTTTGCGAATCTTAGAGTTGACCACGGCCCCGTGTCCGCTGGACACGCTCCCGCGGTGGGTGATAGAAGCTTCTACAACTTTGTCTTTTCTGCAGACACATGGGCACGCCCCCGTGCTCATTGAGCACGGGGCGTGTTCAACCTTCTGTTCTCTTGTTTTTTCTTGGGAGGATGTTGTCGAGGGGTCGGGCATGCCACATTTTTTTTCTTGTATTTATGTTAGATTTAGCTGCCTTTTTGCTTCTTTTGTTCATTTGAACTCATTTAATCCTGAAAATACAAAAGGAAGACAAAAACACACTTTTTCCAACATTAGTACTAAAAAAAGGTTAGTTGTATGCCACATTTGATGTAATTTATATGTTGCATTTTGCACACATCAAATACCCCGACACTTGAATCTTTGCTTGTCCTAAAGCAAAACTCTTTACAATGTGGCTAACACTCTCAAATGGAATGGGTAGAAAAGAAGGTTTTTGGGCTTGTCATAGAGTGTCGTGATTTCCAAGATTCTTTATTAGGTTTTAATTTTATTTATTTACAATCCTATTCGTCATGATTTATTTAAAACATTACATAAGATAAATTACTTATTAGGGCATAACATGCCTTTTTAAAATTCCATTTATATACAAGTTCACATACCTCACGGGGGATCACTCAACACTCGGCCGAAGATGTATTTTTGTAAAACACTCGAGAGCGGCATGGAACTTACTCCTACCAAAAGCTTGCCAAGCAATCAATCCTCCTCATTTTTAACTATACACCTTTGTAAATATCAAGAGGACTTTTGGGGGAAGGGTTAGGCTTGGGTTAAAGGTAGGTGGTTTGGTTGGTGGTTAGTAGAAAGGGCGAAAAGCGTAAAAAGCGTCGGTTTTCGTAATACTTTTTTATTTTATTTTATTTTATTTTTTTTATAACTTCTTATTTAATGAAGCATTTCTTCAAACAAAGTTCTTTTTTATAAACTTGTTTGTTTATTCTTCTTTTGGCTTCATCGTCATTATTATTATTTTGATAAAGAACTCATAAGAAAAACGGAGTTTTGTTACTAAAACAAAGGGTTTAAAATGAAAAAGGGTTTTGGTAGGTAAAAGGGTGTTTGATTTGGATTAAGAAATGAAAAGGTTTAGGCTCAAACGGGTTAACTAGGGGGATTTTGGGTAGGTGCTAAAAAAATAATGGTGTTGAAAGAAAAAGGGTTAGTTCTAATGCCTCCATCATTTACTTACTTGGGTTTAAGTTGGTAAGGACCGGGAATGTATCGTCATGGCAAGTTCTAGAGTCGTAAGAACCAATCGGCTATTCACACAAGAAACGAAAAAATGAGCATTTAGTTTAAAGATGTGTATTTGTATGCTCAATAAAGGCTCAAAACTCACTTTTTGTGGGAATGGGTTTTTTATGTGATCAAGTAGATATAATCAATTTTTAACTAGATTTGTCATGTCGTTTCATAATTTTCTTATGTTGGTTCTTTTTATCACGACGCTATTGGTTGTAAATTTGTAAGAATATAACTTTTTTAGAACTTGAAATTCCCAAATTAAACCTAGACAAGTAAAAAAAACGAATTTTTTTTTTGAAAAAATTTGGGGTGTTTAGCGGTTCCAATAGAGTTTTGTGTAAGGCTTGTAATTAGGACTTGCAAGATTCAAGGTTTTAGCATCCCCTCCACACACATACTTAAATTACACATTGTTCTCAATGTATCCCAAAAATAAGTTTTTAGGTTGATTGAATGTGTAAAAGTGTGTTTAAAAACATTTTTTTATGTTACTGGGCATCTGGACACGGGCCCGTGGTGTCCGGGCATGGCCCTGTGTTCAGGTTGCCAGTAACAGAAACTAGTAAAAAGAAACAGAAGCCTGGGCACGGGGGCGTGTTCAGCGAACACGCCCCGTGTCCAGTTACCTGAACTGGGCGATTTTTTGCAGATGGTTCAGCACGGGGCCGTGTTGGCGGGACAAGGCCCGTTCTGAACTTGCTGTAATGAAGAAAATTTAGCGGGAGGCCCTGTTTTTGTGCATGGGGTGCTGGTTCAACTTTCCCTTGGTATCCTTCACCATCCCGAGTGTGTTTTATTCCTGAAAATTAAAACTAAACTAGAAAACATGAAAATTAATCTAAACTAAACTAAGGATAGTTCCGCGGAATGCCTCCGTGGTGCGCCACATTTATAAGGGTCCTTGCTAGACCCAAAGCCTGGTCATGTGTTACCCAAGTGGGATGTTTTGCATCCGATGTTGCACCGTCGGAGAGCATCATCCAAACTCGAGTCTATGACCTTCATGTAATTGATCGGGTCGTCGCCTTCTACTCTCTTTCCAACTCTAAACTTCATTTGCTTGTCCCCAATCCTCAATGTTAGTGTTTCCCCATTCATGTCTACCACTGCGTGGGCCATAGCTAGGAATGGCCTCCCTAAGATGAGTGGTACTTCGGTATCTTCCTCCATATGTAGTATGACAAAGTCGGTCGGGAAGACAAATTCGCCGACTTTGACCAATAGATTTTCAGCGACGCCGACACCTTGTGGATATTTGACGGACCTATCGGCGAGTTGTATGCTCATTTTTGTAGGGCTTGTTTTCCCTAGGCTGAGTCGGTTGAACATTGATGTGGGCATGAGGTTGATGCTAGCCCCGAGGTCGGCTAGTGCATTGCGAATGGAGGATTCCCCAATCGAACAAGGAATTGTGAAGCTTCCAGGGTCAATCTTCTTTTGCGGGAGTTTGTTGAGTAGCAAGGCGGAGCATTCTTCGCTTAAATTAACTAATTGCAATGATTCAATTTTCCTTTTATGAGTGAGGAAGTCCCTCATAAATTTTGAATATTTAGGCATTTGAGTTAGGACTTCAATAAATGGAACATTAACATGCAATTGTTTTAGCAAATTTTCGAACTTTGCGAATTGCTCATCGGTCTTTTGGCGAATTAACCGACCAGGGTACGGAACCGGAGGATTCTTGGTGGGCTCTTGATTTGGTGGAGAAGCCGTCTCTTGTTGGGGTGTTGGTGGAGTTGTGGTTTGGCTAGATCGGCTCTTTTCAGTTGGAGGTAATGGAGCCTCCTCGGGACCCACGGTACGGTTTCTCAATGTGATGAGATGTACTTGCGCCTTTGGGTTGGTTTCGGTATTACTTGGTAACGCGCCTTGTGGTCTCTCAGAGAAATTTTGAGCTAGTTGATTTAATTGTTTTTCAATGTTTTGAATACTAGCTTGTTGATTTCTAAAATTCGATTCCAATTGTTGAAATCGATCCGAGTTTTTCTTTTCGGTGTCGGAGATGAGGCGAGATACGGTATCTTCAAGCCTTTCTCGTCCCCTTGTTGTTGAGAGAAATTTTGTGACTTGTTTCTTGGTTGTTGAAAGTTTGTTCGTTGGTTAGATTTTGTTGGTTACTACTATTGCCGGGTTCTCTCCAACCAAGGTTAGGGTGGTTACGCCATCCTTGGTTGTAGGTACCCGTTGGAGGACCCGACGGCCTAGGTCTATTATCAATATAGTTTACCGATTCTGTTTGATTATCTACTTCTTTCATACAACTCCAATTTTCATGTGGCCCACCACACCCCTCACAAGCCATAACCGAGGCCGTTTTTGCCATCTCTAGCTTTTTGATTTTTGAAGAAAGGGCCTTGATTTGAGCTTGTAAAGAAGTGCTTTCATCAACCTTATGGGCGCCCGGGGGAATAGATTTATTGCCTCAGGGAGTGTGCCACTGAAAATTGGTTTGAGCAATTTCCTCAATTTGATTATATATTTCATTTGGGCGATGATTATCTAAAAGTCCCCCGGATCTAGAGTCAAGTGTTTGTCCTGTGTGTGGCAACAACCCATTATAGAAAGTGGATACTTGTTGCCAAACCGCAAGACCGTGATGAGGACACTTTCTTAGTAGCTCCTTGAACCTTTCCCAAGTTTCATATAAGGATTCCTATCCTCTTGTGAATATGTATTAATTTCAGTCATTAATTTAGCCGTTTTAGCAGGAGGAAAATACTTATATAGAAACTTTTGGGCTAGTTCATCCCAGGTGTTTACCGAGCCAACTAGGAGGGTATTAAGCCAAGCCTTAGCTCGGTCTTTTAGTGAAAATGGAAACATTCAAAGGCGGATGGCGTCGTTTGATGCTCCATTGATCCCAAAGGTATCACATATTTCTAAGAAATTAGTAATATGTAGATGGGGATCCTCGTCCGCAAGCCCATGGAAGGTTGCGGAGTTTTGAAGCATCTGTATCAAATGCAGCCGAAGTTCGAAGTTGTTGGCTTCGACATTTGGTGCATTGATAGCGGCGCCGAGATTACCTACGGTGGGACGTAGGTAATCCATGAGGGTACGTTGGTCCGCCATTGGAAGTGGTTCCCCCGAAACTTTCTCTTGGTTTTTAGCATTAACTCTTTTTCTTAGAAAGCGTTCGGGTTCGTCTAGGGGGTTCTTTTATGTCTCTATTAGAACTGGAGCTCATACACTGCGTGGAAAGTTCAGATGTGACGCCTGGGTTCCAAGTCCTTTAATAAAAACAAAAAAGAACGTTGGTCAGAAGTTTCACCACGGCCCCGTGCTCAGATGAACACGGCCCGTGGTCGGAGATACAGTGATTGTTTTCTGGACCCCTGTTACTGGGGAGCTCGACACGGCCCCGTATTGCACCGAAACGGCCCCGTGCTCAACTCTTTGTAACTCAGAAAATAAAAACTGCCAGTCACAATCCTGGGCACGGCCCATGTCCGACCAGGCACGACCCGTGTCCGACCAGGCACGGCCCGTGCTGAGCTCTACAGAAGCTAAAAATTTACAAAAAATCCTAAAAAAACAGAAAATAAGAAAAAAACGATTAGGCCGTTGATTCTAACTTTCTAAAAATCCTTGTGTCCCCGGCAACGGCGCCAAAAACTTAATGCGCGTGTGTGTTATTCGTTTTTATGTATATTTTTAGCCCTTTTTACATGTTAGTCAAGTTTTAAATTTATAAAACACGATATTTTACTAACACCAAACACACATATGGGCAAGTGCACCGATCGTGAGCGTAGTATAGTGTTGGTAAGATACCGAAGTCATCCAAGGACACAAGAGATTTTAATACCGGTTTATCCTCAACATCTAATCAAATAAAAAAGTTGGAAAAAATGTTTTAAACTAGAAAATAAAAACTAAAAATGCTGAAAATAAAAATAAAAGTAAAAACAGATAGACAAGATGAATCACTTGGATCTGACTCGTGTTTAGTGTAACATTTGATTACTTTCACACTTTTGCAATTTTTAAGAGATTATCTTAGTTATAGTAGTAGGCCCCTCTTTTGAAGGTGACGTTACCCTCAACCTAGTAGTTTGAGTCAGCAAGGATACAATCCTAAAGGGTTGGATTATTGAAAGATAATTAATTAAGTTATTAACGCGTAATGTGGTAGGCCCCTCTTTTGAAGGTGACGTTACCCTCGGCTAAGTAGTTTGAGTCAGCAGTGATACAATCCTAAATAGCCGGGTTAATGTTTTAATAGTAGCTTACATATGAGGGGATCAAGGAGTTCGGACCCCCGCCATCCAATACCAGTGGGTATTGAAGGAGGTCCTACTAAAATTGACCCAGGTCCTTGCAGGATCTATACACTGAACAAGGCAAGACTCTTATCAAACCATTCCCTTAACCCCTGACCAGGTAGCCAACATATCTCCATATAGACTGTGGAGATATGAATGGTGAAAATCTTTTATTTTATATAGACAGTATAATAATGCCAAGACACACCACGGACAAATGATAAGGAAGATTCACCTTTAACATAAGAAACTAGTTATTAATGTCCTTAATACATAACCAAATAAAAAGTGCGAAAAGATTAAAAATAAAAAGTATTACATTAGACACTTGTCTTCACCAAGTGATGTAAAAGACTTAGGCAAACATGGACTTTGATTGTCAAGAACTCTTACGATCAATCTTGGATCCGAGACTACTCACACACTCTATAATGGATGATGGTGGTGGATGTTGGGATTGAACCCTACCAGAGGAACAGATAATGAAAAGCCAAAACCGGATCACAACAGTGGACTCATAATAAACAGATGTTTACACTTAGTTTTCCCCTTGACAGTGGTATTCTAACAGCTGATGGATCTTAAGTACTGCTCACTATAACAACTGATGAACCAAACACTGATGAGATTCTAAATACTGCTGAAGACAAACACTGTTGCTCTATCTACTGCTGTTTCCTAAGTACTGCTGAAGACACAAGCACTGCCCATTCAAAGACTGATCAACTTTGAAGAAAGCACTGATGCTCAACATCAGTGCTCAGGCTACAACAGTGGAACGTGAAGCAGTTGTTATCTCTTGCTTTGTATTGTACTTATAATCAGATGTTACACATCAGTAGTTTGTATAGAACAATGTTTATAGGTTGTTAGTCTGTTAGATGACAGCCTCCGATCCTAACAATTGGTATCAGAGCTCGGACAGTCGAATTCGATCTAACAATCAATTTGACATAACAGTTCGGCTCAAAATTCATTGATACTAAGGTTGATTGTATTTAGTTGGAAAACAGAGCAATGAGAAAACATGTTCAAAATATTGAATCAGATACTCTGTAAAACAACCAAGATGTCATAAAATTCACAAATCTCAAACAACTAGTGATATCATGCACAAATCACTCATAGTCCCCAGATCTGGAAACTTATCTGATAACTATGAGATGATTATCTTCATTCAAAATTGATTTCAACTGTTGTTATGGTATTTGTGATGATTTCATCATGATTTATGCTAAAGTATGAACCTCAGATTAACAAAACCTATGTTCAAAATAAACATTAGTGTTTTGCTAACTTAGAAAGAGGGAAATAAAGCTCTAGTCATGAAATCTTATGTGTTAAAAAGCAGGTTGAGAATCCTCAGAAGGACCAAATCAACTCTGTCAAAACACATGAAGAAAATCTGGGGTCAAAACAGTCCAAATCATATGTAATGTGAGAATTGGTAATAAAACATGTAGAAATGTGGCCAGATCTCTCAAAACATTGCTGAAAATGATTTTTGGATTGAGGATTCTTTCATAAAAACCTCCCAGTAAGTATTTTATTACTTATGAATGGGATAGGTAAAAAGGGAAGAAGAAAATGAACAAAACTCAAAAGTGTGCTTATCTCAAAACTTTAGAAGCTAAAAGAAAAATAGTATAAGCATAAAACACTTATGAGGTCAAAGTTGGGTAAACAATGGTCATCATGCAACTGTGTGCATTCATCAAATACAGGAATTGTTCAGGTAACAATGGCATCTCCAGTGATTTATCTCAAAAGAAGAATTTACAATCAATTGACAAGAGAATGATATTAAACAGTGGTCAAAATAACTTGAGAATGATATGATCATGAGCTTATTTGGAAAGTTACCAGATTCTTTTGATGTTATTTTCAAAATTTTTACAAAAACTCTTCTCAGAATAAAACCAGATATATTTTTTTATATATAATATATTGTGTACTTTTACTGATTTTTGATAGTAAAAAGTTCATCTCTGGTCAGGATGTAATTTCCTTATTTTTGTGTGAAATTACTATTCCTGAAACTAATCAAAAGGAAATGGTACACATGTCAAGGTTATGTCAAGCTCAAGTTAGTTTATCACAGATCAAAAATTGATTGCAAATTGATTTTGAACTACTGAGATACTCATGTTCTAGTTCAAATAATTAGACACAAAATGAGTAGCCTTAGTAGAAAAGTCTTCATCATCTGGAATGCTAAACCACTGTCAGGAATAATGAACATGTGGCAATACCTTGAACAAAGATTTCTAAGATAACTGCTGGCAATTTAAACTTGACTTTGTTAAGCATAGCATTTCTAGAGCTAAACAGATGTTGGACATGATATTGTGTTTACGCAAGGCAAAATCAATTCCTTCACCTGAACAAACAGATGCTAACATTATTTGTCAAAAGTTAAAACATTGCTGCACTAACAGTTGTTGTACTAATGGTCTTCATTTTACTCTCTACCACTGTTTTTCCTTAACTGCTGCCGTGTTTTCAAAACATCTGCTCTTTAAAGTCTGTCCACTGCTGAAAGTCAACCCCTGCTCTTTCATTTTCTTGATAAGCACTGTTGTATAAAATCAGTGCTCTATCCACTGATATGCTATCCACTGATAGTAAAAATCATCCACTGCCTCATTTTGTTACCGTTGTAACTACTGATGGTTGATCCATCAGTGGCTGTCAAAACAACTGTCCTCCATTATTTACTCTTTCATCAGGTGTTGACACGTGGTCGGCTTTTTAGTCGTCAGATCGTTATAACCGCTGCCACATCAGCATTCACTTTTTCCCTAAAATAAAACCCTGATTAAATCCAAACAGGGGCTCACACTGTCGAATTGAATTCCAAAATTCTCTTCTCAAAGCAGTTTCCCACTCTTCTTCACAAAAACTTTCTTCGATCTTCTTCATCAAAAATGACGAAATCAAAATCGAAGTCAAAAACAAAACCATCTTCTTCCTCCACCCCAACAGAAGCCACTCAAATGGCCGCTGAAACCACATAAATCCGTTACAAAGCCCCTCACAACTATGTGGGTATACTCACAAAACCCACAACCGACAACACCTTCGACTCCATCCTTGATACCTTATCTGCATCAAAGTATAAAACTTTGTTAACAGCAGACGCTCCCATCTATCTACAAACCCAGAGAGAGTTCTGGAAAAATGCCACCCTTGAAAAACAAGGAGACATCATCAAAGCCATCAACTCCTCGATAAATGGTAAAAAGATCCAAATCACTCCACAATCCATTTCAGAAGTCTTCAAACTCGATGATTTAAAAGGTAAAACCTCATTTTCAAAAGCCGAGTTGAAAAAGGATTTCATAAACAGGGGCTATGCAGAGCAACCAAAAAGGGATACCTTACAAAAAGGCTATTTTCCTTCTGCACCCAGATTTTTGTTTCACACACTATTGATGTGTGTTTCTAATAAAACAACGTCTTTTAATGAAATACCATCGAAAATACAATGCCTGGGGTATGCAATTTTAAACAATGAAAATTTTAATTATTCCCAGGAAATATTTGATGATTTGGTAAAAAAAACGTTGATAATAAAGCATTTCTGCTCTTTCCAAGATTTTTAAGCTACTATTTTGAACAAAAATTTGTAAAGGAAGATGCAGAATTGCCCAAACAAGGTGCTTCTTTTAAAATAAACTGTTTAACACCTGAAACATTCTCTAGAATGTTGGCACCAATAAAAACAAAAGCAGAGGTGCCTGAGCAGAATTTAGCAGATGAAACTGCTCCTCAGGTAACTGTTGCTGAGCCCACTGCTCCAGGTGATCAAAGCAGCACACCCACTGTTTTGAAACCCACACCTGCCACCACAAAAAGAACCAAAAAGAAAACATCCAGAAAGCCCACCAAACCCAAACCAAAGGCACCTCTGGAAGATGAGATCCCAGAGTCAATGCCAGTGACAACACAAAAGTCACCAATAACCGCTGCTGCTACTTCCTCACAGCAGATGGAAGAAAGATCTCAACCCTTGCCTCAAACTCCTCCTACATCCTCACAAAAGGATCAGGTTGTAAACACAGGGACCCCACAATATGAAGCTCTGGACCCACTCGGATCCATCTTCCACAGTCATAATCCCAAAGGACATGTCTCTTTCAACCCCTTCACCCTCACCCTCCATATTACCACAATCCATGATACCCTTGTTGCATACAGTTGGTATTACTCAGACACAAACCTGTTCTTCTCAAACACCTATCACTGAGAATATACTCCCACAAGTGACTGGGTCTGATGTTGGTATCTCTGTTATCCCAGCAACAACTGAGGAGGTTACACTGCAGGAATTACAAGTAATTCCTGTCAGTAGTTCAAGTGGAGCAGCCACTACAAATGTTGAACCCACTGGTTTGCATTTAGACAGTGGTTACATTCATAAGACTCCCTTGAAGGCAATTTCTTCTATAGCACCACTGAGAACCACCAGTGAGTTTGTTTTAACTACTGGCAACATCAAAAGGTTATCAAGTGCTGAAGAAAGAAGTCCCTAGTACCAAGAACAAGGGGCATCAATGGCTGACTTTTGGGACTCTGTTCCTAAGTCATACATTGGTAAAACCACTGCTGGTGGGGATTCAGATGATCCTGTTAATTCAGGTGATGATTCTAAATATCAGGAATTGACGGGCAGGGTTGAAAACCTGGAAACCTCAGTTGCTGAAATAAAGGATATGGTGCAGCAGCTATTAAAAGCTCAGAAAGCCCAATCCACTGCTCCTCCAGCTCAAGCACCTGCTCAACAGGCACCTGCTGCAAATGAGTTGTGGAACATGTTCCAACCACTGCTTGAAAGACAAAAGCAGATGGCAGATCAGCAGTATGCTATACATGTTCAAAAGCTGACAAATATGGTGGAGTCAAGATTTAAAGATACTCAGGCAGATATCAAAGCTATCAGAGCTCACATTCAAAGTGCCTCTGGAAAAGTTCCCTCCACTGTTCTCTTCATGAATGAACCCTTCACAGATAATGCCAAAAAGGGGGAGAAGATCAAGTGGAAGAAAAAGGGAATTGATGATGGTATATATGTTGAGCCAGAAAATAGCCAAACCAAAACTGCAGTATTAACACACACCACATCAACACACACCACCACAACTACTGCTCCACCATCATCTGTGTTTACAGCACCAAAACCATCATCACCATCAAAAACAGCAACCCCATTGTAACACCTCGAAATTTTGTGTCCAATAAATAAATGACACGTGTCAAATACGACAAAAATAATATAAACCCGGATTTAATTAAGATATGCGGTAGGATTTTCAAATATGTCGACATGTTAATTTTATACCTCTGAGCGACTTCGTTATTATAAATCCCGAGACCCCAAGCAAATTTTAAACACTTGATCTAAATCGGGTCATTAGTAATAATTAAAAGGATCTAAGATAATAGTTGGGTCTTAAGAAAATAATACAAGACAATCATCTAACCAAGAGCCCACCTTTCTTACAAACCCATATTGCATAATAGGCAGGCATCTGGTCAGGTATGGGCTAAAGGCAATCCATCAAAATTATTAATGTCAAGTTGACTATTCAAACCTTGAAAGGTTATTTTTTTTGCCACTGATGATCGCTTACGGACCGTAAGGGTTATGCCTTACGGACCGTAAGGGGGTGAAGGGGTAAAAGTTTTTCCGCCATAGGCTTACGGACCGCAAGGACCAAGCCATACGGTCCGTAAGCAACGCCCAGCGACAGCAGCTTAGCTGTTGGCTGTTGTAAACGGTAAAACATTAATGGGAGGATCTTTCCAAAGATATGGGCGACCCCTAATCATATTTTAGAACCAGGGAACACATGTAAGTGATCTAGAACCCATCTTAGGCCTTGTAGTCATGATCACAATGGATCAAAATGGCTATAAAAGGCCACATTGTGCAAGTAAGTTCCTCACACTTCTTCTCTTACACTACTGATCATTTCTGGAGCTCCCAAGCATCCTCCTAACACCCATAATCGTTCATCTAGCTTCTGTAAGTTTGTTCAACCCTTTGTGGTTTAGTTTCTGCTTAGTTTTAGCTTAAAAGTCAATACGTCGTAACTAACGGTTGACTTAACGGTTAATCACAAATGGTCCAGTGATTTACCGAATCAAAGATAGTTATGTGTTGGTATTTATGTGGGTAATAAACCCCTAAAAGGGTTCCCTCTGATCACCACTCTAACTAGTTCAAATAACGAGTCAAACATGCTTAGAAAAAGTCAACAGAAAGCTATTTTGCGATTTTACATGTAATCTGTAATGTAGACGGTATGCAACCTGTTTGAACACTCATAAAACATGATAATATGTATATTAACACATCTAAGCTTGTTTGATCCGACTATTTGCTATATTGACCCGGTTCGGAACCGAAAGTCGCAAAACTTTGACTTTTGCATTGACTTCAGTTCTGACCCGTTAAAGTTCGATTTAGATATGCCTTAGGACTCTCTTAGGACCAGGTTACAAGATGGTATAACCCTCTGTGACCGGTTCGTTGTTTGTCCGAGCCTTTTACGCGTTTCCGTTAATTGCTTAAAAGTTGACCGTAACGCCCTTTTTAAATTAAAACGAGAATTTCGGACATGTGAAGGAATCATAACCTTAGTTACTGATTTCTAAACATGTCCCTAAAATTTCATGTCAATCCGAGGTCCAGAATAAGAGTTATGCTAAATAGCGCAAATTACGGAACTTTAGTAATTTAATAGCGCAATTAGCATAACGCCTATCTAAACCCAGATTTCGACCCCAAACCTTTTACTCACTGTTGTAAAATAATATTTTGGGATTTTTAAAGATTTTTAATTATTTTTAACCTGCTCATAACCTACGGTTATGGCTACGGTTCGGTAAATACCGAATATGCCCTTTTCGGCCATAACTTGAGTTCTACAAGGTCTTTTGACCCGATTCCAGTTGCTACTGATTTTAAATAATAAATAAAGTATTTAGACTTTATAAACTGTTCGGGAAACTCAGATTTCCTGTAGAACTCTAAAAACCTCTTTTTAATCATTAAAAAGACCGAAATACCCCTACGGGGCATAATATCAACTTAAACTCGTTACGGGCATTATGGAAGGTATCCTACTGATACCACAACCTCTTTAAAGTATATTGACTTAGGAAAACAGTGTAGGACTCTTACGGTTACCCGTTGCGCCTTTTGCGCGCACGGTTCGGCTTATGTAACTAGTTTACATAAATTAGCCGATACGGGCCAAACCATATTGTTTTGACCCAAAATCCAGAATGTGAATATTAAACCCATATAAAACAAGCCTTCAAACTTGTTGGGTCAGAATCACCTTCCATTCCCGGTTTTCGCCTATTCACGCGATTAAACCGTATCTATCCTTTGAAACTGACTGGTCTAGGCTACGGCTAATATAAAGACCCGTTAGAATTCTAATAGGTTATTTTAAAACCTTCGTTCCAGAATAGGAGCCCAGTAAAAGATATCTGTGATTTAATCAATTATGGACTATACTTGCAAAGGTAAATACTTTTAACTTATTTTCCGTTATACGGGCTTGGGGTACGGTATCTAAAATACCGCTTGGTCGGGCAATTGACCCCAACTCATTTGTAGTTGGGTATTATCAATGTGACCCGTTTAAAAACTTGTTTTGTTGGCTTAACGCCTTTGGGGGCTTAATGACCATGTCCCGGATATCCGTGGCATCATTTTACGAAATGGCCACGACCTCGACATCCGGGTGTAGGCGTACACCCGGCATTGTGTCTATATTAATTAAAGGTGTAGCCGTTGGTTTACCCACCTCGGTTTTACGCTATGTGGTGTGTCTATTAAACTTTAACCCGGCACGACCCGGGCGACCGAACGCATAGCAAGCATGTAATTCTTTACAAGATTTAATTATGAATTATCCCAAGTTATAAAAGAGTTTGTACCTTGTGCATTCAAATCAATTTTAATAAACATTTTACAAAAGTGTCGGTTGAATGTATTTACCAGTGTAAACTGACGTATTTTCCCAAAAAGATTAAATGCAGGTACTAAACGAAATCGGCTGGCTATAGCTCCTTAGCGTCTTAAAGAGTCTCGCAAGCTCCTGATGCCTTGTCTGTTGAACAATGTTTTTATGTATTATTTTGATCCCCTGTGGATTGTTATTTCAACAATGGTGATACATTGATATACACTTAAATGTTGAAATACATTATCTTATTGCTTCCGTTGTGCATTCATATAATTGTGGGGTTTAACTATATTGTTGCCAACTATGTCACGGTAATCCCCCACTGGGCCCATCGGTGATACACGTGGAAATCGGGGTGTGACACCCATCATCACCCCTGCCAAAAAGCAGAAGACAGCAGACGTTACAGCATCTGCTGTAATGGCAACAGTAGTTGAAACACCAGTTGTTCCAACTACTGTTAGTCAGTCACTCATCACCACTCAAACCCCTGCCATCACAACCCCTGCTCAAAAGCAGAAGACATCTGCTGGTACATCAGTAGTTGTAATGACAACAGCGGTTGAAACACCAGTTGTTTCAACAGCTGTTAGTCAATCATCTACCACTGCTCTCATCATTCCCACGTCACAAGCAAAATCCATTTCATCCACAAAGCTTTACAAAAGAAAAAGAGAAACAACTCAACCCACTGATGAAAAATATGATCCTGTTGCTGCAAAACATCCACTGGAACTAGATGCTGTAAAAAATGAGATGAAACAATTTTACACCGAGGATGATCCTTCAAAAAGAAGATTCCCTTCTCTCGTAGGCTTCGTAATTCCAGAAGATATGGATGAATATCTCGAAATGAAAGCAAGGCAAGCAAAGATTCGAGCTAAACTCGAATGTAAAGATCAAGGGGATGAAGCCATTTCTGAGAAATTGGAATTCTTACTTACAAAAGTCAAGCTGATGAAAGATTATGCACAAGTTCTGAGCAAAGAAAAGACAGATCAAAGAAAGGAGATGAGAAAAGAATTTATTGCATAAATCATGAAAGAAAAATTCTATCCAGCTGAAGAAAACCAATTTGAAGAATGGCCAATAGTTGCTCTGATGCATGAAGCTAACAGGATTGAAAAGATTAAAGGTGATCCAAGTAAGGAGAAGACAGCTCCAAATTGGAACAAATATAAAAGGCTAATTGCTGATCTTACTTCTGAATATAAAAAGAAGAAACAGGAGTTGGTGGATGCAAAAATGGATACTACCGAAGCCATATCAAAATGGTCAAAGCAGCAGACTGATGAAGCCTATGAAAGGCTGAAGAAAAGGAAGATAACTGTTTCAGGCACTTTAAAGAAGCATGAACAAGTGCTGAAGCTTGAACAGCAGATTGAAAACCTCCGAGCACTGTTCAAATCAGCATATAATCCTATTCTTGTGTCAAACCAAGAAGAAGGAAAATAGCTGTCTGAAGAGGAGGTAAAGAAAAGGGAAGCTGAGTACTTCAATGAAACCATCATGAAAATGGGTCTAAAAGAAGAGAGCTCAACAAAGCTTCAGAACCTCTTTAAGAAGGTATTAACCAAGCCTGCATCACCAAACACTTCGACAGGCATGACAGACATTGAGAGGCAAGAGCTGATCGAAAGAGAAACTGCAGAAGACATAGCTGCAGCAAACAATGTCATTGAGATGGCCTTCAAAAGAATGTCTGAAAGTCTGCTAGTGTTCTCAGGGCCAATGTCTCCAAACTCTTCAGGAAATAACTCTCTCCCAAGAAACCCGTCTGGTTTAAAAGTACTAAAGTGGATGTCTGATCAAAAGACCCACGTACTGACCTTGTTCAGAACCAACGGCGAAGTGAAGTACATATCAAGGAAAGAAGCACTAGGCCTGAGTGTTGAAGATTTGCAGGATCTCCTTAAACTTACACTGTGTAGGGATGAAGATGACCTGAGTTCCAAGAATTTTGAAGAAGAATTTAAAGAACAAGCTAAGGAACTTCTGATGAGGAATAAAGGTCCAGAATAATGAAGGGTTTTGGCATTATCTGTTCCAGGGGGAGATTGTTGGGATTGAACCCTACCAGAGGAACAGATAATGAAAAGCCAAAATCGGATCACAACAGTGGACTCATAATAAACAGTTGTTTACACTTAGTTTTCCCCTTGACAGTGGTATTCTAACAGCTGATGGATCTTAAGTACTGCTCACTATAACAACTGATGAACCAAACACTGATGGGATTCTAAAGACTGCTGAAGACAAACATTGTTGCTCTATCTACTGCTGTTTCCTAAGTACTGCTGAAGACACAAGCACTGCCCATTCAAAGACTGATCAACTTTGAAGAAAGCACTGATGCTCAGCATCAGTGCTCAGGCTACAACAGTGGAACGTGAAGCAGTTGTTATCTCTTGCTTTGTATTGTACTTATAATCAGATGTTACAAATCAGTAGTTTGTATAGAACAGTGTTTATAGGTTGTTAGTCTGTTAGATGTCACTATCATGGTGACGTTAGCTGAGATGCTTCAGTGGTTTGGTTTGCCTATAAATGGAGCAGTACCTTGTACTGTTACATTTGATTGACTGAGTGGATTCTTCTTCTTCAGTCCAATCCTTTCATCTTGTGCAACCAACCTTGGGGTATCAGGCTGAGGGGGAGCTTAGTTCTGTAAGCATGCTTGTAATCATTTGCTTTGCATTTCAATCATTCAATTTAATGAGAAGCATCTGTTTACTAAACTATCATCTCTTTTTATTGTGTTCATAAAGTTTGTTTTCATTTCCGCTGCACTTAATCTTATTTTATACTCATTGTTTTGTCAAAATCATACAAACGAGCACAATCATGACAGCCTCCGATCCTAACAGTGGATGTGGGTTGTGATGGTGGTGGTCGGTGGGTGAAGTGTGAGAGAGGTGGTTTGCCAAGGGATGGTTTGCAAATGAGCCAAGCACCCTTATTTATAGCCTGCACAGAAGCCCGGACACGGCCCCGTGTCCACCCATCTTCTCTTTCTTCATTAAATGCAGTTTGTCTGCATTAGTTGACCACCTCCCATGTCCGCTGGGCACGACCCCGTGTGCAGAAGCGTATCTGTACTATCAAGATTTTCCTAGATTCTGCGAATCTTAGAGTTGCCACGGCCCCGTGTCCGCTGGACACGCCCCTGTGGTGGGTGATAGAAGCTTCTACAACTTTGTCTTTTCTGCAGACACTTGGGCACGCCCCCGTGCTCATTGAGCACGGGGCGTGTTCAGCCTTCTGTTCTCTTGTTTTTGTTTGGGAGGATGCTGTCGAGGGGTCGGGCATGCCACATTTATTCCTTTTCTTGTATTTATGTTAGATTTAGCTGCCTTTTTGCTTCTTTTGTTCATTTGAGCTCATTTAATCCAGAAAATACAAAAGCAAGACAAAAACACACTTTTTCCAACATTAGTACTAAAAAAGGGTTAGTTTTATGCCACATTTGATGTAATTTATATGTTGCATTTTGCACACATCATCAGTCACGCTCCCTGAGGTGATACTCCGCTTGTGGATTTTGGGGGTGTGACAGATTGGTATCAGAGCCATTGGTTATAGTGAAGTTGGTTTTAAAAAGGGAAAAATATTTTTGACAAAAACCAGACCTTAACCTGTTCAGAGCTCAACGATCCACAACGACACTTCGCTCCACGTGCAAGACTCAACATTATAGGTGGTATGATTTATGTTATTACTGCCTACTTGAAAGTTTGCTTATGCATGATGTGTTGCTTATGGTATGCCTAGTTAGTGTAGTAGCATGCCGCCTGTTAGCCCTAGTGTGCTCGCTTTGACACTCAACTATTTGCTTGAAACTTGACAAGTAGTGATTAAATTCTTTTCCTGTTTTCTCCTCACCCCACTGCGACAACTGTGTTATACATTCTAGTTATCCATACGACTGTCTCGACATGATATCGTCGTTACAGCTAGAATTCAGATCTGACCCTCCATATACTTGGTTTGCACGTCGACATTCATGTAGACCAGAACCGGCCCAAACGAACTCGGATTCAGGAGAATAATATACCCACGCGTCTATGTTGACAAACCCTATCATCTCCCCTAGTCGTCACCAGAAACGAAGCAGTCACAGTTACACACGTTTGTTGTTGTACAACTCGAAACCCTATCATTCAAACTCTGTTTAGGACCCATGATATACTCACGTGACCATGATTCAACAAACTCTTCTTTCATGTCGTTGCCGCCATCTACCATTACTGGAACTGTCTTTACAGAACGGATTAGTCGGCAAAATATTTTTCGGTTATTTGTTAGATTTTTGTTTTTGCTCAATTCTTCGTATAAACATCACCAACCTCCTGTTTCTTCGATCCGCCACCGAGATAACGAAACATTAACAACCATACCACGATTTCCACCGATCACAAGATTACCCCCCCCTATTACCTTGTTAAGTGGTTAACTCTTATTCTACTTTTATTTACACCTTCGTATACCCAACTTAGCAAGTGGATGCCTCCTAATGATGGGATAGTCTTCAGGACATTCGAGGACGGAGATACGGATTACTCAACCTAAAGACGGACACGATGAACTACACATTCACCTCACCCCTTTCCCCCTTATGCTATCAGAGTTGCATTTTGATCCTATGAAAGTTTATCTTAATTATCTGAAACCTTTTCGCTAGCCTTTGTATCAACCTATACTTGTTAATTGATGCCATGCCCAATTTTTACTATTGACTTAAACAAAACCATCATTCCTTTACCACAGTGACACTACATCCTCGCTTCTCCATGCCGAGACACCAAGACGAACTCACTCTGGTTTAGAGAATTTGGAAGACTCAACCCTCGATTTGATCACATCTTGAAACCTGAGGATGGTGATGTGTTATTGACACGACCATACCCTCTTGAGTATGTTTTCGCGTCCTTCCTTTGAAACCTCTTGACTACACAGACGTATTTTAGATTCATTCACACGACCTAAAGAAACTTCTCCGAATTTGATTGCTTACCGACTCGACAAATCGCAAGCTTATCTAAGTTCATGGATCAAAGGCGAGCTATTTTCTTTTTCACATGCGGGCGAGGCCAACAACTTTGACAGAAATTTCAGCGAACCTCAACACTACAAACTTGTGCGACAACCATTCTTCTCTGGTTAATTCTTGTTATGCTTAATATACCAACGTGGCACCTCTATTTGGCAAATGGCATTCTCCATTTTAACCTTATGCAACTTGTGTACGACCAGTTATACCCCCGACAACAAGAAAACCCTGCTACGGATTCTTAAACGCCTACGCGTCGATTGCGACTGCCCTTTTTGCGTGTTTTCACATCCATTCGCAATATACTTCTCGAATCCTATGATCCTTATCCAAACAACATTCTTCGAGAACCCTCGCTTGGAGGAGTTACCCTTTACGAACGTTACTCGAGGAACAATGTGCCATGAATATCACAGTTATGGAGGTATCACGAGAACTGTCCTTAGAACTCGGTACGACCGATATAGATTCTCAGTCACGGCATTCGAATTTATCCTACCTTGATGGATACGCCACTTGTTTTCTTTGGCGACATCTGAACCTACTCCAAGAACTAGTAGGAACCCGAACGATACCTACATTTTACCACGGGGCCCCTACAACACAAACAACCTTATGTTTAGTTTCCAACGAACGACTTTTGATGTTGCGAAGCCGCTTTTCTTGACCATATGCACAGCCTTGCAACTCTAACTCGAAAGATTGCTCAGGAATCCGCGTTTCAACAATTGAAGGTGAAACTTTGTAGCACCCTCATTTCTTTCGTTACCTGAAGGCCCAGAAGACGTTGTTGTGTATTGTGATGCGTCAATCTAAGGACTTAGCTGTGTGTTGATGCAACGTGAGAAAGCCATTGCTTACACATCACGCCAACTCAAGGTCCACGAAAAGAAGTACACTACCCATGATTTAGAGCTGGGAGTAGTAGTGTTTGCACTCAAGATATGGAGACATTACCTGTACGGTACCAAATGCACCATTTACACCGATCACAGGAGTCTCCAGCACATCTTCGATCAGAAGGAGTTGAACATGCGACAGCGTCGATGGGTCGAACTCCTTCACGACTACGAATGCGCAGTCAAGTATCATCCGGGCAAAGCCAACGTTGTGGATGACGCCCTCAGTCGTAAGGAAACCAAACTGTAACATTCCCGAAATTCTTATTTATATAAAATATATAGAAACTTATGTTATTAAAAGGATACATCATGGGTAAGTTGACCAATGGGAATATGAGATATGTTGGGCAAACGTAGGAACCGTTTAATAATTAAATTCTAAAATACTTTATAGTTGAACCTACTCCGTTTTAATGAAACTTGGTTCAAAATGTAGACATAAATATTCTTGTTCTAATGGCATATTCATCGTTTTATAAGACATCATATTTTAGCAATTATACACGCCAAAAGAGTAAAGCAGTTAAATTAATTATGATATATATATATTAGTATATAAAATAATATAATTCAAAACTAAAGTGTTAGTGTACGTAAATTCCAAAGAAAAAAATAAAATAATAACATGATATAAAAATTTACTTACAAATGAAATTATTGCTTGTGTATACATGTAGTAAATACGTGTGCGCATGGAAATCTGTTATGTCTACGTGTATGGCTAAGAGTCATAGTGAATTAAATGATTGTGTGCCCTCCAAGGGACACTACAAGTATATATAGATTTCTAAATCAACGATTTGAGTGTTCAATATGTCTTTCTCGTCCCCCTCTATTCTCTTATATATACCTTATGTAATTCACCCCTAATAATAATAAAGAAGCCATGCCCCGTTTTAAGTATGGTAGCCCCTGACTACTGATACCCTGTCCAAGTGACGTAGGGCCCCGTAACGTATGTCAAGGCTCTGCCTAAATTCGTTGGGGTTCTGTCTTGTGACGTAGGGATAAAGTAGAATTGGGTCACTATACTTAATGTGAGTGCACTATATATTTTATCAAATCACCCAGGAGTGATACCCAAAATATAACCACCCTCCTAAAACACCCCTGACACCCTACACTTCCTAAAATACACCCCGTATGTGAAAACCGAGCCCGAAATACAATATATTATTAAAAATAATCAAAAACAAGAAAATATAAGTTTAGGCGGGCCGCGACAACCCTCACCCTTAGTTTACGCGGGCCGTATTAAGGTGTAACCGGATTCCTTTAATTTCACTAGTTCAGGCGGGCCGCGTACGACCCCGTTTAAGTTTATGCGGGCCGCGAGAGTCCCAAAAGGTGGCGCAGCTCTGGGCCGCCACGTGGCCCAACACATGTCGAAGCTAGATAGTGACCCGGATCACCTACGCTGTTGACCAGCATTGACGCGGGCCGCGTAGACTTTGGTCTACCCTTACGCGGGCCGCGAGAAAACCCAGGTGAAGCACTATATAATCAGGCCATCGGATCTTCAGTTGAATTCGCTCACAAACGTTTCTTTCTCTCAAAATTCTGATAGTGGGCTTATTATACGCGGGTATTATACCCCCCTAATTAGCAAAGCTCTGCCTCGTTGTAAGTATCATAAACCCTGGATACGTATTAGATACTCTGCCCGATTGATCTAGGGTTCCGTAACGGCTGTCGTGGTTCTGCCCGACGTAGTCGTTGGAATACCGTCTCGGGGAGGGTATTACTAATGTTAAAATGGGTTATTATACTAACGCGTGTGCATTGTTTATTTAATTAGACTATAACAAGGGAATCACAAAGGAAAGCCCTATAATAGCAATGTGAGTTGATTCACTTTTTGTAAACCTTTTTGTTACTGTTTTTACAAAACCTCACTTAATTAAATATATACAAAGCAGTTATTGAGTATTTGTAAAGAATACAATTATAGTGGGTATGTTGGGGTTTTGTATACAAAATTGGTTACTGGCGTGGTAACATCCCATAAGTTGAGTATGACCGTACCACTGATGTTAATTGTGATGTCTTGGATACAAATGTAATTGCGGATGTGCCCTCAATACTGCAAATTGGTTTTTATTTAAACTTGATTAAACTGGGATTCACTCACCAGTATTTCCTGCTGATAAAATGTTTTAAACACGTGTTTCAGGTAACTTAGTGTGAAGCCAATAAAAGCCAGCTGGAGAGCACTGAAGGCTTGGAAAAGTGGCTATAAAGTTACCTAAAATAAAATAGATGTTTTTATTAATAAAAATAGGATTTATTCCTATGAAAGTGTGTATACTGAAAACTTGGGTTTTACCCATGTGTTTAATATTATGAAAATATGGTGGTTTTACTCTGATAAAAATATTTCCTAACTACGGTCCTGATGAAAAATTCCGCTGCCAAATTAGACAATACACGATACCACCGAAACTGGCTCACGACCGCCCGTTCCTGAGGGGTCGGGGGTTGTGACAGGAGGTGGTATCAGAGCTATGCCACTGGCTCAAGCCAAAGAAGTGTTCTGCTGACACTTAAGTTTTAAATTCTGTGTTAGGAAATTAATATAACAATTTATGTGTTATTCTGTGTAGATAAATCTTAATATCTATATTATGATTTTTATGTTTTGAGTTCAGAATATGAGTAATCAATATGACTAGACGTGCACATAGGCTACCTCGGCAGATGTATTATACTACACTTTTATACAATTAGTAACTTAAGGTATCACCTTGAGTGAGATCTCTTCTTAAATAAATGAATATACCGTAATATATATATATATATATATATATATATATATATATATATATATATATATATATATATATATATGTGTGTGTGTGTGTGGGGGTGTGTATATACTACTATGTATATCAACCTTACTAGGAAATATTAATACACGTTCATTTTGTAAAAATATTCATAGATCATGGGTATAAATTTTAGATATTAAATCTAAAATCATAATTTATGATAAACTTACGTAAGAAATCGAATAATATTATGTATCCACCTTAAATAAATAAAAGTATGTTATTTTAATTGATTCATAGACTTCATGATCTATACCATGATCTATCCTTATGAATGGTGGTATAGATTATGGTAAATTCCTGAATTGACCTTAAATCCAGAAGTCACAATACTAATTGTATGTAAAATAATATACACGTTGTAGTATAGTATACTTCTAATAAACATACGTTATAATACACCATAAAAAAAAATGGGTCTGATAGTTTGTACAATCGGTATAAAAGAGAGTTAATAGTTAATGTTTTTTTTGAAGTAAAAATAAGGGAACCTCATTTCAACCAAATCCCTCAGGATACTCAGCAGATACTGAGAAGGGAATTTTTATTCGTAAGGCACAGTCTGAGAAATTATTTACCACTAAAAAGAGAAGTAGGATTACTAGAAAAAAAAAAGAGATCAAGAGAAAATAAAGAAAATAAAGAAGTCACAACCAAAGGAAGTAATAATTAATAAGGAAACAAATGCACAAACTCAGGAAACAGGCAATAACCTACCATGGGAAGATAAACAATGGGTAAATCTCCATATGTTTGCCATTACAGAACTAAATATTAACTTATATTAAATAGTTGAACCGCAAAACCAGTACCAGCACCCATGCCACCTATGAGCCATAAATTTTAAAAGAAATTTTGCCCATTAAATAAACAACCTAGTAAAAGAAAAAGATAGAATAAAACCATACATAAAAGTATGTTGAGCATAATACTCCTATAACCTAGATAGACTAAAATAAGTTATGAATGCATAATTCCTAGTATATTTTGAACCCCAGTTGTAGTTGCAATAAATATACATATATATATAAGTCGCAATGTTCGCCGTTTTTAATCAATCTATTTTAATGATGGTACCCAAATATTTATACTAGAAATTTATCTGTGATAATTAATACCACCTACTCAAATAACATTATAATATACATCAAACTAAGTTAGTTGTTAACAAAGCAGTCATGTTTATGACTCTCTTTTGAAACCAATCATTTACTTTGGTTTAAAAATATATATTGAAATATATGGTATAAAACTTTAAAACTTTATGGTTTTAATAATAGTGTTTCAAAATAATTTATATTCCAATAAATAAAACCGAAGCTATTAAATTAATCGAAAGGATTTTAAGAAGTGATAAACTCTTTAAAAGATTGCTTTAGTAGATCTAGCCAAAGCAAGTTTTGAAACCCAGGTGTACCAATTTCTCACTCTATTTTATCATTTTTGGTTTATAACTAGTTGACCATAAGACTTCATACTTTCATAGTTTTATGAAATAATTGATGTTGGAATTACTTGTAAAAGTTTCTATTAAAATACTTAGTAATAAAATAGATGGTTAAATTAATATGATTGGTATTCATGATTTAATAAAATCATTTAAAATTTTTAGAGATTTGGGTTGGTTAGACTATGCAGAAAGGCCTAACTAAACATTGAAAGCATTTCTACAAATCTCTAATATTAAGATATGTCCAAAATAGGTCTTATGCCTGGAAATAAGATTAACCAGTCATGTTAGTGATAGGATTGTGTATCCTAAAGAAAAGTATTCGAGTCACTTGGCTGATATATAATAGCTAAATAATACAATATTGGTAAATGAGTTGAGTTGATAAATTGAATGTTAAACTTACCCTAAGTAGTCTCGAAATTCTCATACTTTAAAAAGATTATAGCGAAGATAAAAGAGAAGAGATTGAATTGTGATTGGTTAAATAATGGGGATGGAAATTCTCATAAAATAACTGTAGTAATAAAATATCAGTGATGTACCCGTGATACAAATAAATTTTTATAAAGCCGATTACGTGAATCTATAAAAGATCTATTTAGTTAAATACTTGGAAAAAAAAATGGATCTCGAATATATACGAAGTAAAGTATTAATCTTAACATATTCTGAATATAAAATAGACATACTTTGATAGTATGGGATGAAGTACGCTACATAAGGTTTGAAAAAGAAAAAAAAATTGTGTTATGTGTTTTAAGTTTATACTATATATTAATATTTAATATATACCCGTTACATTGCTATAACTAAAGTTTTCAATTACAGAAAGTAATTTATATATCGTATATACATCTATGGGTAACCAATAAATACCATGTCATGAGTCACATATGCACATAGTCTTTTAAATATCGCTTTTCAATCTTAAAGGTATATTATAATGGATTCTTATAAAGGAAAAGGTAGAAATGTGATAATTGAAATAGATGGTTACTTGAGGAGAAATTATTAATGTGATATAAATAGTAAGTCTTGTACAGTTTAACTCATTAGTTAAGAATGAAATTGTTTTTATGAGTCCAGAAAATTATACTTGGATTAATTTATTTCCTTAAACTTTTAAAATCCAAAATATTATATTTGACAGAAATTTATTTCAATATACTACTTTTATAAAAGGATAAAAATAAGTCATGGAAATAAGCTTGATGATAGATACCATCGGATGTATAGTTATTATTTTATATATGTGTGTATATATTCCGTAAGTTTAACTAGAGATTTGATATTTTATACACATATATGCATATACCCAATAAGAATTTCTTGATGGTATACCCAACATAATATCTTCTGTAAGATAAACATAAGAGAAAATATCATTGGTGATTCTTATGAAAATATGAAGTCATACAAGAATAAATCCTGAAACATATTATGTTTTAAAATACTATCTGTCTCAATAAAATATTCCGTGCATCGGAATCTCATAATATATAAGCATGAATGAAGTTGGCTGTAAGTATATTTATTACATTGAACCTAGCTATAGTATCAGTGGAGACAATGATATATTTGAAACTCCATTCTCCGACCAAAAGAAAACCACAACCATGATAATATCTATGCGAAAAGAGTTAAGATTTTGATATTCACTGGTAACAACCAGGATAGTATTTAGACTTGAACCTAAGGAGAATGCCTTAGTATAAAGCTTTGAGATAAACCAATTACTTGCATAGATAAAGTGTGATGGTTATTGGTATCCCGTGAGGATGATGACTAGAACAGTGCAAGTATGATAAATAAGTGATACCAACTGGCCACTGTTATTTCTTGTTTATTAATACTACTCGGTTCTAGAATATGATCCATCATGAGAATACTAATTTCCTTGTTTCTTGATATAAGTCAAAATAAATGATGCGCTTTTAAAATCATGATTTGAGAGAAATTCTATTTAAGGGAAATACAATGATAATTACCTCTCCGGCAAGACTGGTAGACTCTCCAGCTTGTCCGGGTAAGATGAGGGTACCTCTCCGGTGAAACCAGGTGAGATGGGGTATATGTTATGATAATGGAATTCCCTAAATAGTACCATGACTGATGTCTGACCTATTTTTGAAAATCTGAATCTGTTAAATACATTGACCTGATGAATGGTGTGTATATTACAGTATGTGAAATATATGATTATATAGATATGTATATCTATGAGGAAATCCAAAGACTATAATGATTGACAATTAGGGATAAATCACGAACAAGTATGTCAATGATAATTTTAGATTTATTTATCAGGAATCTCTCGTATACGTCTATAATTCCGATGTCAAACACTATTTCGTTTGATCATCAGTCTCGAAACTCGTGCGACAAGATGAACGACGGGAACCCTATAAGTTGGGACGCCGTGGAAAGTAGAAGATTTCCCTTTGAAATTATTAAATGCATTAGGAAGCCTGTAACCAAAAGTTGTGCTAAGACACAAAACATCTAAAAACCTAAAGAGAGTTGTTTTACCTTTATTAAGAGCTCTTACAAGAACTCTTTTTCCCTATAATTCTACTAAAGATTTACCATTCGGAATCCTTAAATTTATTTGAAATGACAGGAATACATACCTAATTGATAAATCTTTAGTTGTACCTCTTCAAAGTTATAGAGGTAAATGAAAATTTTAAATCCATTAAAAGATCATCCAAAATTAAAAGTAAGAATCTCAAAGCATAGAGAATAGTTCTGGTCAAAGTCAAAATAAGGACCATAATATACCTAGAAACTAAACTATCTAAAAATATTCATCCATATTTCAGGGAATCTCGAGGACGAGATTTAAAACAAGGTGGGGAGAATGTAACATTCCCGAAATTCTTATTTATATAAAATATATAGAAACTTATGTTATTAAAAGGATACATCATGGGTAAGTTGACCAATGGGAATATGAGATATGTTGGGCAAACGTAGGAACCGTTTAATAATTAAATTCTAAAATACTTTATAGTTGAACCTACTCCGTTTTAATGAAACTTGGTTCAAAATGTAGACATAAACATTCTTGTTCTAATGGCATATTCATCGTTTTATAAGACATCATATTTTAGCAATTATACACGCCAAAAGAGTAAAGCAGTTAAATTAATTATGATATATATATATATATTAGTATATAAAATAATATAATTCAAAACTAAAGTGTTAGTGTACGTAAATTCCAAAGAAAAAAATAAAATAATAACGTGATATAAAAATTTACTTACAAATGAAATTATTGCTTGTGTATACATGTAGTAAATACGTGTGCGCATGGAAATCTGTTATGTCTACGTGTATGGCTAAGAGTCATAGTGAATTAAATGATTGTGTGCCCTCCAAGGGACACTACAAGTATATATAGATTTCTAAATCAACGATTTGAGTGTTCAATATGTCTTTCTCGTCCCCCTCTATTCTCTTATATATACCTTATGTAATTCACCCCTAATAATAATAAAGAAGCCATGCCCCGTTTTAAGTATGGTAGCCCCTGACTACTGATACCCTGTCCAAGTGACGTAGGGCCCCGTAACGTATGTCAAGGCTCTGCCTAAATTCGTTGGGGTTCTGTCTTGTGACGTAGGGATAAAGTAGAATTGGGTCACTATACTTAATGTGAGTGCACTATATATTTTATCAAATCACCCAGGAGTGATACCCAAAATATAACCACCCTCCTAAAACACCCCTGACACCCTACACTTCCTAAAATACACCCCGTATGTGAAAACCGAGCCCGAAATACAATATATTATTAAAAATTAATCAAAAACAAGAAAATATAAGTTTAGGCGGGCCGCGACAACCCTCACCCTTAGTTTACGCGGGCCGTATTAAGGTGTAACCGGATTCCTTTAATTTCATTAGTTCAGGCGGGCCGCGTACGACCCCGTTTAAGTTTATGCGGGCCGCGAGAGTCCCAAAAGGTGGCGCAGCTCTGGGCCGCCACGTGGCCCAACAAATGTCGAAGCTAGATAGTGACCCGGATCACCTACGCTGTTGACCAGCATTGACGCGGGCCGCGTAGACTTTGGTCTACCCTTACGCGGGCCGCGAGAAAACCCAGGTGAAGCACTATATAATCAGGCCATCGGATCTTCAGTTGAATTCGCTCACAAACGTTTCTTTCTCTCAAAATTCTGATAGTGGGCTTATTATACGCGGGTATTATACCCCCCTAATTAGCAAAGCTCTGCCTCGTTGTAAGTATCATAACCCCTGGATACGTATTAGATACTCTGCCCGATTGATCTAGGGTTCCGTAACGGCTGTCGTGGTTCTGCCCGACGTAGTCGTTGGAATACCGTCTCGGGGAGGGTATTACTAATGTTAAAATGGGTTATTATACTAACGCGTGTGCATTGTTTATTTAATTAGACTATAACAAGGGAATCACAAAGGAAAGCCCTATAATAGCAATGTGAGTTGATTCACTTTTTGTAAACCTTTTTGTTACTGTTTTTACAAAACCTCACTTAATTAAATATATACAAAGCAGTTATTGAGTATTTGTAAAGAATACAATTATAGTGGGTATGTTGGGGTTTTGTATACAAAATTGGTTACTGGCGTGGTAACATCCCATAAGTTGAGTATGACCGTACCACTGATGTTAATTGTGATGTCTTGGATACAAATGTAATTGCGGATGTGCCCTCAATACTGCAAATTGGTTTTTATTTAAACTTGATTAAACTGGGATTCACTCACCAGTATTTCCTGCTGATAAAATGTTTTAAACACGTGTTTCAGGTAACTTAGTGTGAAGCCAATAAAAGCCAGCTGGAGAGCACTGAAGGCTTGGAAAAGTGGCTATAAAGTTACCTAAAATAAAATAGATGTTTTTATTAATAAAAATAGGATTTATTCCTATGAAAGTGTGTATACTGAAAACTTGGGTTTTACCCATGTGTTTAATATTATGAAAATATGGTGGTTTTACTCTGATAAAAATATTTCCTAACTACGGTCCTGATGAAAAATTCCGCTGCCAAATTAGACAATACACGATACCACCGAAACTGGCTCACGGCCGCCCGTTCCTGAGGGGTCGGGGGTTGTGACACAAACCTAAGCGGGTACGCGCGTTACAGCTCACTATCCACTCTAGTCTTTCCACCCAGATCCATAACGCTCATGTTGAAGCGTTGAAAGGAGAGAACCTCCTAGCTGAGTTCATGCAGGGCATGGAAAAGTAACTTGTATGCAAGGAAGATGGTACTTACTATTTCATGGAACGTACCTGGGTTCCATCTTACGGAAACCTACGAGAGCGGGTGATGGACGAAGCACACAAGTCTCGTTACTCAGTGCATCCTAGTTTTGACAAGATGTACCAAGATCACAAGACTCTGTACTGGTGGCCCGAAGCCATCAGGACTACTGCAATAACCCGAGATCCCCACATGGAAATGGGAGCAGATTTCCATGGATCTTTGTCATTGGCATACCTAAATCTTAGCAAGGAAACGACACCATCTGGGTGATCGTGGATCGACTAACCAAGCCTGCAAACTTTCTAGCAATCAAGGAAACTGACAAGTTCTCTACGCTTGCAGACATCTATTTGAAGAAAGTAGTTGCGAGGCACGCAGTGCCAACCTCTATCATTTTGATCGTGACCCGCACTTGCATCTGATTTATGGCAAGCGATGCACAAATCCTTTGGCTTACGTCTAGACATGGGTACAACTTGCCACCCCCAGACGGATGGACAGACCGAACGCACCATCCAGACTCTAGAGGACATGCTTCGAGCACGTGTTGTTGATTGTGGCAACGGGTGGGAAAGACACCTGTCTTTGGTGGAGTTTTCATAACGATAGTTACCACACCAACATCAAGGCTGCTCTGTTCGAAGCTTTGTACGGACGGAAATGCCGATCACCTTTAAGCTAGGCAGAAGTTGGCGTCAGCCAAATTACTGGCCCAGAACTCGTCCTCGACACAACAGAAAAGATTGCCCAAATCCGACAACGAAGGGTGGTAGCTCGTGACCGTCAGAAAAGCTATGCTGATAAATGTAGGAAACCTCTCGAGTCCCAGGTTGGGGATCGTGTGCTACTTAAAGTCTCACCATGGAAAGGCGTGGTCCGTTTTGGCAAACGGGGCAAACTTAACCCGCGATATGTCGGACCTTTTTGGAATCACGGAGAGAATCGGCAAGGTGGTCTATAGACTAAATTTACCCGAAAAACTCAGTGATGTTCACAACGTTTTCCACGAGTCAAATCTGAAGAAGTGGGTGTCAGATGAGGTCCTCATTATTCCTTTCAAGGAACTCACTATCGACGACCAGTTGCGCTTCGTCGAGGAACCAACGGAAATAATGGATCGGGAAATCAAAACACTTAAACGCAGTAAAATTCCTTTTGTTCGAGTTCATTGGAATTCGAAACGCGGCCCAGAGTTCACCTGGGAACGAGAGGATCAGATGATGCACAAATATCCCAAATTGTTCAAAAATAATGCATCAAACGCTAATGTTGCTATTGAATTTCGGGATGAAATTCCAAACCAACTGGGGGATGATGTAACACCCCACGAAAGTGCTTAACCGCACTAGCTTCTTCAGCAACTGTTTGCAAATTTCGGGACGAAATTTCTTTCAACTTGGGGATGATGTGACAACCCGTGATTTTGAGGTAAAAGCCGCTTGTTCGCATTTATAATTCAAATCATATACTTTTTTTGTTTGATAAATTAATTAATTATATGTCTATCGATTTTATATTATATACACGAGTATTCCAACCAAAACCATATCGTGTTGAGCCAAACCGACCCAAACCGTTTAAACCAAAACACTTGTCTTACGTGTCGATCCAACCCACATGCATAACCCGATGCTTATGAGACCGAAGCCGTAACGTAATTAATATATATATATATATATATATATATATATATATATGGAGAAGATCATGCGAGAACCACCTCTTATTGCGAGAACCAATGTGAACACAACCAAAAATGCCTAAAAATAGCTAAAAATCACACAAATTTTTTTTAAATATTTTTTATATAAAAATCACTACTTTTCGAAGCCAAAAAAAGAAATTAAATTTAAAAAAATATTAAATTTTGAACATAAAATTTTGAATATTAAATTTTGAAAAAATATTTAAAAAAATATTAAATATTAAATTTTGAACATATAAAAATCACTACTTTTCGAAGGCCACAAAAAGTAGCGATTTGAACATAAAAAATATTAATTTTTTTTTGATTTTTTTAGATTTTTTTTAGGTTTTTTGGGGGTTTAGTTTTTAGCATTTTAGCTGGGGGGGGGTTAGGTTTTTGGGGGGTGGGGGAGGGGGGTTTAGGTTTGGGGGGGGGGGTTAGGTTTTTTTAGCTATTTTAGGTTGTGTTCACATTGGTTCTCGCGGTTCTCACAATAAGGGTGGTTCTCGCATGAGCCCCTCCCTATATATATATATTATTAATCAAGTTGATGCTTAGATATATTAGTATTGTTATTAGTTGTTTAAAAAAAGAAATAGAATGCAAAGCATGCCCACACCCATGTCACGCGTGACCCTTATCCAGTTGCACTAAAATTCAGCCCAAGTTTTGATATTAGTTTCAGCCCATGTGCAGCTCCAAACCCCCGCAACTCATTCTCAATATATTACTTATTTAGTGCATGAGTTGTTATGGTTTGATAACTCTCAGCAAACCCTAACCTGCGAATAACTTACATGCTCTCCCTTTCTTGCCACTGTTAATGTAAAACGAGATCAAGGAGCCTCACGGGTTCGTTCGGTTTCAAGTCTCTAGTAACTCTCGTCACTCCATAACTCGGTAAGCATCGTATTATAATTTTGATTCTTGATGTTTATATATATGTATCTTGGCTGCGTTTCTACCCATGATTGATCCGTGATGTTTTTGGTAATTAGTTACAAGCTAAGAATTGTTAGACACATTGGGCTTTAATGTAATTTTGGTCGTATATGTCGCAACCCTCGTCCCCTACTTAAACACGAGAACGGGCGGCCCGCGGCCAGTTTCAGTGGTATCTGTTGTTTTATTAATTTTGGCAGCGGAAATTTTATCAGGACCGTAGTTAGGTGTAGGATCGGATTTTGACCCGAACGAGTCAATCAGAGGAGTTTGATCAGATACAGGTGCGGAAAACAAGTACCTGAAGTAGAAACAGCTAGATATCTTCTTAATTCTCTTTGTTGATTAATTTGACAGCTTTTACATTCAGTTCTCACACCGGCAGCACCTCGGTATGGAATCCGGAAAGTTACAAATGAGGTTCTCTTATACGGTATTTATAGGTGAGGAGGTCCTCTTATACGTCATATCCATATAAGCGGACCTGATAGGTTCCCTTATACGGCATGTCCGTATAAGCGGACCTGACGAATAAGCTAACCTATTATGACCGAATAAGTGGACCTGACATAAAAGAGAACCTACTATGTCCGTATAAGCGGACCTATACTCTAAACCACGTAAACTCTCCAGTTTTTCTCGTAAAACGTGCCCTAATCTATACATTACAATGAAAGACTCGATCTAAGACGAAATCAACAGATGTAGTGCACCAACAGACTCCCCCTCAGATGTTGATGGAGTCGACTATCGAGTCACAACAATGTTGTGTCTTCACATCTTCAGTCTTGATCAGTCTTTGGGCTTCTCTCTCTCTATCTTCTTCTCTTTCTCTTTTATCATCAACAGACTCCCTCACTTTGAAGTTTGACATCTTTTGAGTTTATCAAGTCCAACATGCGCTCCCCCTCAAATATTGATTCTTCCTACACAACAACTCAACCACAACATAAGTTTTATGATAGACGTTTAAGCATAAAAACATCACTAATCACAAACTAATCAACCAAACAGATACTGATGAACCACTTGCAATTGTGACATTTTTCTTTATCAAAACAAACACAAACACCCAAACCAATTGTTCATCATGTTTAGCACTTCGAATTTTGAAAATCAGCTTTTCAATATCAGTCGTCGAAAATCTTTTTGTGTTTTCAAAAATTTATGCTAAAACACACCAAAAATCTTTTTGGATTTTTCTGAAAGAAAATAAAATGCAGAAATAAACTATTTACAGACAATATTTTTGTGAGCTCGTGCAAGAGGATCATATCAGTTTTTGAGACAAATCACCAACACCGTTAAGCTTTAAACATACTCAGTTATAAACAATTTACCTAGATTGTCAGTATGTTTGTCCACTTAAATTTTCACACAGACTTCAATTGATTCGAGATACGATATTAAAGTTTTAGAGACTTAAACTTAATTGTGTATCACTCCACTTGAATATACTCCTGTATCCAGATCCCAAATATTCAGTATTACAGGTGAGTATACCACAGATGATATCTGTAAAGGGATAGATGCGAAACCGTGAGAGCTCATATCAGAACTTCCGTTCAGCAGAGAGATGACGGCTCGACTTTTGGTGGGTCCCCTTTAGAGGATCTTTTAATTACAACAGCAGCGACTATCAATTTTATTGTTTCATCAGCTTGCTGAGGGCGATGCTATATTTCAAGCATTTTGCGAAAAGTATTATCTGGGGACTAGGTCAGTACTTCCATACAGCAGAAGTCCCGGGATAATACTCCAGATATCACTGAGTATAAAGACCTAGTATCTCAGAATACGGGACCTTTTAAACAAGATTTCGGGGGTTACCCATATATCCAAGAATAGTTACCCACGAATCAAGCAAGTTTGATTTAGGTTTATATCTCGTTTCAATTTACTAAATGTGCGAAAATCTACTGACACATCCGCAGTAAGATCGTTTATCACATTTTGACTTTCCAATTCTTTAGCATGTCGTGATAGTCCACTGATGTACTATCATTTTCTCTTTTATGCAACAAAAACTCATTTTTGATTTTATCATGTTTTTTACTTTTTCAGATTTTCTAATATTTTTGAATTTTCTGAAATTTTCTTACTCCCCCTAAAATGCAAACACATTAACGAAAATATGAAAACAAACTGTACAGAAACATGACAACCGATATTAAATCACATCAATTCACCATTCACTTGGCATAAACAATCAGAACTCCCCCTATCAACAAACTATTTTCCCATTTAGATTTCAAAACACTTAAGTTTGTTTTAATCAAAATGGTTTTTCCGGAAAATAAGTTTGATTGATTTTACCACTTGTAGATTTATCAAACAAATGTTCGGGGATGTGGTTCATCATCTTGTCTTCCAGCCAGATGTAGGAAAATACAAGTACAAATTAATGTCCTTGATTTACCTTATGCAATCAAATCATCTAACTACTTGTAATTATAACCAACAAACATAAACAAACCTCTTTACCGATTGTATGATTGACGTTACCGAATAAAATTCAAGAAAGATGCCGATTCATGCTCCACGATACCATCTTGGGATCTCCGGCAAGTCCTGAGACTTACTGTTCATAATATGTACCATCCCAGTCACAAACCAGGGATGGTTCAACCTTTTCTTTCGTTGTTTTCTTCTCATAAAATTCCTTAACCCCTTTGACTTTTCGGTCAATCATCTTGCCAAAAATGTGTTTTACCTTGGGGTTAAAGACCTTCTCAGCATCAAATTCCTGTTCATCATGATAAAATTGGTTAGAAATTTCAACTTTACCAATTTTCTTTTTATAATTCTGTCACGGCCCCCGACCCGGTTTGACCCGTTTCGGGAGCCGCGGGACAGAAAATCCCGTGGTATTTATTTTTATAGCGGAAGTCTTAACAGGATCGTTTTAAACTTGAAAATTTTGCCCGAGTATTATTTATTTACATTTAGGATAAACCCCGTAAATATCATAATTTCATTATTTTACAAACATGTTTATTTATTTTATTTGAGCCACCACTTCAAGCTTGATAGTGCTCCGTAGCACGTGTACTTAATTTAGTAGGTCACCTGAAACATGTTGTAAAAAGGTTTTGTCAGCGGGGAAATACTGAGTGAATCATTCATTTTGATAAAATGACACATAGTTATAAATTACAGCATAAGAGCGATTACTATGGCAGTATCTTAATTAATATCTGGTCTTGCCACCCGTGTGACGATGGTCATACCACTATTGGGTCCAGTCACCCAATTAGTGACGTTTTGTCACTGTTAGGTCTTATTAGCCTAACCTATGTTAGGGCTTATTGCCTAACTGTGAGAAATTAGTAATGTGCACAATACCCCACTAACCAGCGGTTAAGATAACCACGACTTAATCCCTGTAATTATAACACTTTGAAAATAATTTGGAGTATTGTAAAACAGTTGGCTCACAAACTGTGAGAAAAGAGTTTATAAAAGAGGAATGACTCACATTGCAGATTTAACGGGCAAGGTATAAGCCTACTGATTAGCCTTGATTTAACCTAATTTAATAATAATGCACACACAACAGGTTAGTAACTAATTCAGCAGTTACGTCAATTCACGAGATCAAACCCTCACAACGATTAACAAGTGCAATACTTAATAATTCAATCGGATTCACAACGAATAACAGAGCATAGTCCGAATTCGAACAGCACTCAGATATTCAAGTCGAAATCACGATGAATAATCAAAGTACAAGCTCAATTGAGCAGCACCTGGACTATCGTTGGATAGTTATAACCGATCGGACGTTGAATCGTAATAGCGATCGAGTTAATACCCTGATTGCGGCAGCGATTCGAGATCTGTGTGTGTTTGTGTAGTATATAGCTGATAACTCAGCGTGTATTTTGACGTTTTACGTCGTTTCAATTCTCAAATTCAAGTCCCAGACACCCCTATTTATATACGAAATTTGACCCCCGTCGCGTAGCGCGAGGGGTACCCCCATAGGCGTCGCGCTACGCGAGGGGTAACCTATGTTTATAGGGTAGCTACGTGTGTAACTAGGCTTGCTGTGTTGACAGTTTCTTAAATTTCGAATTTGACAGATAGTTATGAGGATAATCGTAACTAGGGTTTTGCCCCCCTGAGTTTTAGGGGCCCTGATCCTGATTCTGATGATTCTGAAAATTTTAGGGTTTGCGTAGAATCACTTGGGTGTCTCAATTAGGGTTTTCTTAATAGCTAATTACCATCCTAATTATGGATTTTAGTGACAGTTGTTAAATCCTCCCCACCTTAAGAAAAAAATCTCGTCCTCGAGATTTACTGAAATGGATGAGGGTGCTTTCTCTTCATCTTTGATTCCAGTTCCCAAGTGTACTCTGGTCCTCTCCTGGATTCCTATTTGACTTTTACTAGCACTAGTCGTTTGTGTTTGAGAAACTTAATCTTCCGATCTTTTATTTGTAGGGGTTTCTCTATGAACTTAAACTTCTTGTTTACCTCTACATCTTGAAGAGGTACGACCAGGGATTTGTTTTGCTAAACTTTTCTTGAGATTGAATACATGGAACACATTATGTACTCCAACTAGGTCTTCTGGTAGTTATGGGCGATAAGCAACTGGTCCTATCCGTTGGACTACTGGAAATGGTCCTATGTATTTTGGACTTAGCTTCCTTTCTTACCGAATTTATAAATTCCTTTCCAAGAAAATACTTTCATTTTGTCTCCAACTCGAACTTCGACGGCTCTTGTTTATTATTTGTATAATTCTTTTAACCGTCTTCAGCCTTTTCTTCGTGATACTGAATATCACAGTCGTAGTCACTGAGGATTTCCTTTTCCTCATGTTTAATTTTTGTTGCTCCAATATATATCTTAAATTCTTATGACCCATATGGATAGTAAACTTACTTAGATAATGTTTCCTAATCTTAAGGGTAACTTGTGGCTTCTAATTTTTAAGTTTACAAGTGGTATGGCTTTCTTCGTGCTTTTGCAATTACCTTGATGCATATACAATTACCTTTTTGTGTTGCATTACCATTCATCCAATTTCTAGCTTTGAAGCATCACCGTATACTTTTAAAATCTTCTGTTTCTTCTGGTAAGGCTAGGATTGGAATATTTGTTAATTTATGCTAGAGGCTTCTTTTTGTTTAAGTTCTTATTTAGAATTAACTGTTTTAGCTTAGTTAAGGATATATCTATCTAAGAGAATCCTTAATAAACTGCCTATAGTATCTGGCTAAATTTACAAGATTCCTAATTTTCATTTAGGGATTGCGAAATCTTCCATTTTAGTGATTTGCTACTATCTTAGCAGGATCTAAGTGAATACTTTCATGATTCATCATGTGACCTTACGTAGTTTATTTCCTATAATCATAAATACTTCTCCGGCGGGTGCCTGGATTTTCTATAAAGTTCTTATTACAGAGAATTCGAGCAGGGTTGGTTACTACTCAATCTATTTCTAACACAACATCAAACTCGGCTAATTTCATAGGAATTAGATTGGCGAAAAATTCTATGACCTGAGAGTTCTATATTTTCCTTTTTGCCTATTTTGACTGTAAAGATTTGCCTAAGTTTGATTAATGATAGGTTAAGAGTTTGACAGAATGAAGTATTTATAAAACTTTGGTTTGCACCAGAGTCAAATAATACTTGCATAAATGTTTGTGAACTAAAACGTACCAACTATGATGTCAGGAATTAGTTCAGCTTCCTGAGTAGTTAATTGAAAAGCTCTTGCGTTTTTCTTGGTAGTCCCTTCTGCAGGTTTCGTCTTTTCGTTTGCTGGATTGCCTAATTTCGGGCAGCTTGTTCTGAAGTGTCCGGGTTCTCCACAATTGTAGCAAGTTATTGCCTTCTTTTTCCTGCAGTCTTCTTCTTGATGTCCTGGAATTTTGCAGTAATTGCAGCATCCTCTGCATTTTCCAAAATGTTTTCCCTTGCAGGTATTGCAAAATGGGATAGTGGAAAATCGCCCGCTGTCTCTTTTCTTGAAATTGTTACTATTACCTATATGAAATTCTTGGTAATTTTCTGGGCTAAATCCTTCCTCCTATTTTCTTCCCGAGTGCGTACCAATCCGTCAGTTAGAGTGTTAGCTAATTCTACCGCATCGTCAATCGTGCGGGGTCTCGCAGCTTTGACAATGTCACGAATTTCACTAATCAAACCCCAGATATAGCGAGAGATGAGTACCGGTTTCGGCGAAGCCAAAGTAGGTACAATTCTGGCATACTCAAAGAATTTTGAAGTATACCCTCGACAATCTACATCTACCATTCGGTGACTTAAAAACTTATTCGCCATCTGCTCTTTTTCATATTCGGGACAGAATTTTCTTTCTATTATTTGCTTATATTCTTCCCAACTCATGGTATAGGCTACTTCACTTCCTTTAGCTTGTAACACTGTATTCCACCATTCTAACGCTTCTTCCTTGAAAAGGTGTGAAGCGTACATAACCTTATCTTCCTCAACACATTTACTTATTCTGATTACTGCCTCGGTTTTCTCTAACCAACGCAGTGCCGCAGTTGCCCCTTCATTGCCTGCGAACTCTACGGGTTTACAGGCAAGGAACTCCTTGTAAGTGTAACCAGGCGTTGCAGCTTTCTTTTTCTTAGAGAGAGGAGCTTGTCCTAGTTCCTTATCATGATTAACATGATCATTGCCTCCATTTACGCTATTACTGAAGTTATCTTCAGAAATACGTTTGCTAGGAATGATTTGCTGTGGTTCTATTGGATTTTTAACAGCAGCAATGATTGCTGGAATAGCGTTGGCTATTCCTTGAGCTATCATTGTTGGAATAGTGTTAGCTATCCCTTGAGCAACAATATTTTCTATATCCTGCTTAGTCCTATATTGATCCCCTAATTGTTGCTCGGATTGATTAACTTCATTAACTGGTTCATTATTTGCGTTTTCCATCTGATAATTAATTGTATATATATATAATTGTATTAGTATCAAATAAATAACAAGTATACACAAAATTATTATATAGTTTTATATAGCCAAACTATTGATTTCTCGAAATAATAATATACCTTATTATACACCATTATCTTGTAAAAATTTTACAGACTGATTTTGACTATTATTACACAATCCATGTTCCATAAATCTCCTATTCTTTGGTAAATGATATTCTAGTAACGGTGTTTCCTCTTAGAAGATCTATTCCTCAATTTCTTAGATCTTATTCCCAATATTCATTAGTTCTTAGTCAAAGTGGCAGAGTCTAGCTATATTCTCGTTACTTATTAGTGGATTTTGGTTCTGGATCGAACTGAGGAAAAAGCTTATAGGGATTGTTTTGTAACCATATTTCATTGGTCAACCATTCGTCTATTTTGAAAGGTCGCGAGTGGGTTGAAGGGTTTGGAATAGCTGGTTCTACATCTATTAGCTGTTTTTCATTAACAGATTTAATAGAATTGTAATCTGTAAATGAAAAATCTAATTCTTCCTGGGATGGTAATCCTTCAATTTGCCTAGAGCTTTCCCCGATTTCTATTTTCTTAGGCGTGGGTTTTTCAAGAGATACAGCGTTGAATTCTATAGGTTCTTCTTTGTCTGCTATATACCTATTGAAATCTCTGGAAACCGCTATTCTTACTGGATAGAGATTTAAGTTCTGAAGGGCATCAGACAAATTACTCATGCTGTTTAACATAATATAATTACTAAGTCAGAAGTTATAGCAAATTTGATAGAAAACTTTGAAATATCATTTCATACTGTTTAACTACCAAGACAACTAAAATTTAAAATACCCTAGGTTTTATTTGTAAGTTTATTTATTTACTGAATAAGACTTCTAGACTTTTGGATAATAAAGGTACTAAAATTTAGGTCAAGAATTGCATTATTTGCTACATTGGCTAGCATATAAAGCTCTGCTCATACTATACCCAATTAGTCAGATAATAAAACATATATTCATAGAATGACAGTTGGAAATTTTAAGTATCTTCAAAAGACTTAACAGGCTTAAATCAGTGGCTTGATCAGTGGCTCTGATACCACCTTTTTCTGTCACGGCCCCCGACCCGGTTTGACCCGTTTCGGGAGCCGCGGGATAGAAAATCCTGTGGTATTTATTTTTATAGCGGAAGTCTTAACAGGATCGTTTTAAACTTGAAAATTTTGCCCGAGTATTATTTATTTACATTTAGGATAAACCCCGTAAATATCATAATTTCATTATTTTACAAACATGTTTATTTATTTTATTTGAGCCACCACTTCAAGCTTGATAGTGCTCCGTAGCACGTGTACTTAATTTAGTAGGTCACCTGAAACATGTTGTAAAAAGGTTTTGTCAGCGGGGAAATACTGAGTGAATCATTCATTTTGATAAAATGACACATAGTTATAAATTACAGCATAAGAGCGATTACTATGGCAGTATCTTAATTAATATCTGGTCTTGCCACCCGTGTGACGATGGTCATACCACTATTGGGTCCAGTCACCCAATTAGTGACGTTTTGTCACTGTTAGGTCTTATTAGCCTAACCTATGTTAGGGCTTATTGCCTAACTGTGAGAAATTAGTAATGTGCACAATACCCCACTAACCAGCGGTTAAGATAACCACGACTTAATCCCTGTAATTATAACACTTTGAAAATAATTTGGAGTATTGTAAAACAGTTGGCTCACAAACTGTGAGAAAAGAGTTTATAAAAGAGGAATGACTCACATTGCAGATTTAACGGGCAAGGTATAAGCCTACTGATTAGCCTTGATTTAACCTAATTTAATAATAATGCACACACAACAGGTTAGTAACTAATTCAGCAGTTACGTCAATTCACGAGATCAAACCCTCACAACGATTAACAAGTGCAATACTTAATAATTCAATCGGATTCACAACGAATAACAGAGCATAGTCCGAATTCGAACAGCACTCAGATATTCAAGTCGAAATCACGATGAATAATCAAAGTACAAGCTCAATTGAGCAGCACCTGGACTATCGTTGGATAGTTATAATCGATCGGACGTTGAATCGTAATAGCGATCGAGTTAATACCCTGATTGCGGCAGCGATTCGAGATCTGTGTGTGTTTGTGTAGTATATAGCTGATAACTCAGCGTGTATTTTGACGTTTTACGTCGTTTCAATTCTCAAATTCAAGTCCCAGACACCCCTATTTATATACGAAATTTGACCCCCGTCGCGTAGCGCGAGGGGTACCCCCATGGGCGTCGCGCTACGCGAGGGGTAACCTATGTTTATAGGGTAGCTACGTGTGTAACTAGGCTTGCTGTGTTGACAGTTTCTTAAATTTCGAATTTGACAGATAGTTATGAGGATAATCGTAACTAGGGTTTTGCCCCCCCCTGAGTTTTAGGGGCCCTGATCCTAATTCTGATGATTCTGAAAATTTTAGGGTTTGCGTAGAATCACTTGGGTGTCTTAATTAGGGTTTTCTTAATAGCTAATTACCATCCTAATTATGGATTTTAGTGACAGTTGTTACAAATTCTCAGCCCGAAGTAATGGAAACTCCTCATCATTAACAATCGGAACTGATTTTTCAACTTTTACATCAGCTTCACATTTTGAAACAATTTGTGGCTCAACTGACTTTGTGGAATCAGTTTCATCGCCTGAAGATAGCTCCTCTGATTTCAACCTATCAGAATCATCGCTAGAGCTTTCACCAATACTCTTAACAACCCATTTCTGGTTGTCAGATTTTGCTCTTTTCTTGTAAAACTTGTTTGAACTCTCACCAATTTCAAAAATAGAATTTTTAAACAGTTTGGTTCGATCAATTGGTGATTCGAATGCAAACACTTTCTCTTTGATTTTACGAAATACTCCCTGTTTTGATTGTATCGCATTCGAACAATCTTTTGCAATGTGTCCAACAGTGTTACATCGGTAACAGGTTCTTGTATCTCGCTTCTGTTCGTCTTGCTTCTTCGCAAGAAACTCACTATTTGATTCCCTCCAAAAATTTGTCTTTTCTTCTTCATCAGTTGATGTGCCTGAAACAAATGACATTTTGGATTTAAAATCACGAACATATTTTTCATTTTTCTGTTTTTCTGTAGGAGTAAAACCTAATCCTTTCTTTTTGAAATTACCGTTATGGTTTGATCTATTTTGGAAATCTGAACCAGAACCGTAATTCTTTTTCTTGTTTAATCTCTGTTGAACTCTTGAGGTGTAAGTTTAGGTTTATCAATAGGACATAAGCCTTTTATTTCAGAAATATTGATTTCTGTGAGTATGAAAACCTTTTTAATCAGTTCAGTTTTGACACCTCTTATTGGAAATTCTTCATCAGAATATAATTTGTCAGAATCATTCAAAGTGTATGCCACTTTAAACAATCCATCATCCAAATTAGATTTTGACAATAAAGACTTTCTATCATAAACCAATTTGCCCTGTTTTTCTGTTTGACTCTGTGTGCATGACCCAGACTTTGACTCTTCCACATCATCACTCTCTAACACATGATCCACAACTTTCTTCATTAATTGAGACTGTTGATCAGTGTCAGATGATGTAAACACAACATCAATACTTTCTGGAAGATTGACTGACGACTCTGACTCCCACTGTAAATTTGTTGCTTTTTTGACTCTTTCATCGTTAGGATATCTAGGCAAATATCCATTTTCCAGCGGGGGTGGACACTTGTTATAACTGACTCCTTGCTTCTTACCAGATGTTGTCTTTACAGTGTCTTTTTTCTTGTCATTCTTCTTCTTGTCAGCAATCTTTTCATCAACATTAACTTCAGCTGCTTTCTCTTCAGTTACCTCATCGTCTTCCCATACCTTCATGCTCTCAACCGTCGGATAAATCCTGTCAATAACATATGAAGTACATGAGTAACTTTTTAATAAACGATTAACTCTCTCCGTTTCAATTCTTTGCAGCTCAAGCTTTTGTTCTAAAGCAGCACACTTCTCAATGTAGTTGTTTACAACTTTCTGCTTCGTCATAAACGCTCCCTGAAGAGTTTTCATTGCTATAGCTTGTTCTTCACTCGTTTGATTGTATTGATTCATTGTTTTATTTAGCACATCATAAGACTCCTTCAGACTGTTCAAATTGTAAATCAATGTGCTATTCTGCTTCTTCACAGCTTCACAATTTTCACATTTCACCGGAACCTCTTTTGCATCAACTTGTTCTTCAACTTTAAACTTAGGCACTTCTGTCACCTTTTGCCTTCTTACCACCGGAACCTCTTCATCATCACTGCTCACCGGTGTCTTGATCTTTTTCTTTTTCTTCTTGACCTTTTCGTCTTCGCTATCACTCTCAGCAAGCAACTTCATATCAGCTTTGAATTTTCTTGCCCAATACTCAGTATCATCATCACTATCCATGTTTCAATAACAGATTTCGAACAAAATCACTTTCAAACAATATTACCTGACGAACAAACAGACAAACAACAATCAGTTTATAGATTTATCAATTAACAACAACGAACTGATACTCGAACTGGTGAATATTCTGTGCGGACAGAAAGTTGACAAACTATACAAACTGCTATGACCCGAATCGAATTCAAACGACTTGACCCTTTGAAACCTTTGAACTCCAAACCGTACGAACTTTCAAGGGAATTGATGACTTTAATACGAACCAAGAACTCACATGACCTGTATTCACTTCGTGTGCCCTCCTCGAAATCACCCCATGCGAACTGAATCAACACTATCAAATGACCCTAAAACCTTTCTCACAATAAACGTTTTTATTTTTATTTTTTTATATTAAAAAAAAACTAACATATGTCAAGAACCAACAATATTAATAGATCCACTCAAATGACAAACAATATAAAAAAACTATCGATGATAACTTTTTGCTTTTATTGGATTTTAAATTCAAGTGAGCTTAGGCCCTTTCGTATATGTCACATGCAATTCACTGAGTCTTGGGCAGTGCAAGGGGCTGTGATTGGGTTAAGAAAAATAAAGGGACGGTTGTAATAAAGGGTTGGGTTACATGCATCCAACAACAGCATCCACTAACATGAAATGGACCAATGAAAGAATTTCATATATCGGTAACAATTGTAATAAATGGGGCGGTGATTGTAATTGGACCTCAAATATCACTAGGCCGACAACAACTTTAAACTATGATTAGTGATTGGACCAAATTATATTTACCACATGGGCGGCAACTATGATAGGACCTTCGGCAATTTTGATAGGACCCTCCCTTTTCTTATACAATCACTTATACACTTGTTGATTGGGCCAAATATGTAATGAGCTCTTTATGCTAATAACCGACAACACACATGGGCCGACATGTTTCAGTTTTTGGAACACTTTGATTGGGCCTTACAAGCGAACCTACTGGTATGACACAAAAGCGAACCTTAGTCTGTTTTTATAAGCGAACCATTTCAAAACCCCTATGAGCGGACCCAAAATTGACTAATGAGCGAACCTAATAATATCAGTCAAATGAGCGGACATGTGGATGTCATAAAAGCGAACCAGAACATTATCATTATTTGGAGCGAACCATGTTCATAAAATGTCACTTGGAGCGAATCTATCAAATTTTTTAAGCGGATCTGCTAAATTTCGAGCGAGTCTATCACGTTTGAGCGGATCTAGCACGAATTTGGAGCGGACCTATCAAGATGCCGTAAAAGCGGACCTGTATGTTTGACGCGAAAACGAACCGAAAAACCTCGATTTCTCCTAAACGGCTAGGAGTTTCGATCTGAAACTTGGTAGGGTTTTAGATCAGGTATACACGCACAACATATCCAAAAATCAGCTGAAACGGACCGTGAAATCTTGGTCTGACGAAGAAAGAAGGTGTAGAAGAAAGAATACGTGACGAAATCCAGTGAATCTATGTAGAACTCCTCCTCCTGAAGCTCTGATACCACTTGTAGGATCGGATTTTGACCCGAACGAGTCAATCAGAAGAGTTTGATCAGATACAGGTGCGGAAAACAAGTACCTGAAGTAGAAACAGCTAGATATCTTCTTAATTCTCTTTGTTGATTAATTTGACAGCTTTTACATTCAGTTCTCACACCGGCAGCACCTCGGTATGGAATCCGGAAAGTTACAAATGAGGTTCTCTTATACGGTATTTATAGGTGAGGAGGTCCTCTTATACGGCATGTCCATATAAGCGGACCTGATAGGTTCCCTTATACGGCATGTCCGTATAAGCGGACCTGACGAATAAGCTAACCTATTATGACCGAAATAAGTGGACCTGACATAAAAGAGAACCTACTATGTCCGTTGTGACAACTCGAACTTTAGACTCGTTTTGTGTAACACTATGTGCATATGTGAACTAAATTATATGGTTGGATTTAATAAATGTTTGTTATTGTGTGTTATGTGAGCCTTTGTGAAACATGTGTTGTGTTTATATTGTATGTATGTATGTATTGAACCGCACAAGAATCGCACAACACCACTCGATCGCACAAGCCCATATGGGCTATACCTTGCATTCGGATCAATGGGTAGCCGAGTGGGCTCGGCCCACTTCCCTTTCACGTGAACAAACAAATGGTAAGGGGTTTTGTTTCTCATTTTGTTACAAACATATCACACGCACACAAGTTCTCAAAACCCTAGCTCTCTCTTTCTTGCTCGAACCCGACGGCACAAGGCACAAGAGGATCATCGTCCCTCTCTTTGAGTTCCAATCGGTTAGTGTTTGATTGTGTTTTAGTGATTGAATGATGTTATTATTATTACATGCTTTGATTTGAACGAGTAGGATTGATTGTTATGTCAAACAATATGAACCGTATATAGACGATCTTGTGGATCGGTTTTGCATGAGAATAACTTAGAAATCGATTTGATGATGCTTGCTAAACTGCTGTGATGTTATTTAGTCCGATTTATAATCATGATGTTCATAAGAATCGGCTCAATATGTGCTTCGGATTATGTGGATTTCTCGGTTACATGTTCATATATCTAGATAGATAATTGTTTGTTTGAATGTCGTTCATGAATATTAGATTAGGGTTCATGAGAATTAGAATGTTAAAACCCCCATTTGATCGAGTTTGAGCATGATTTGGAATTGATTAACTGTTAATTGATAGAATGTTAAATATGGAAACTTGAATGAATGTAACTGATATGCTTAAATCATGGGGATTGGTTAATGCATCGCACAAGACTTCTTGGTGTACAAGAAGTCCAATCGCACAAACTGGTCCAATCACACAAGTGCAGCCCAAGTCGCACAAGGGCAGCCTATCGCACAAGGCTGTATGTTGGGCCGGACAGCCCAAGACCTATCGCACAAGCTGGGATATTGGGCCAGACGTACAGATTGGGCTGTACAAGCCCACACGGATCGCACATGCCACTCGGTCGCACAAGGGGTGTTAAACGCACAAGAGTTAATAGATCGCACAAGGTCACGGATCTGATTAACTGATTGGGCCTTAAGCCCAATCCGAGTCGCACAACTTGTTCGGGCCGCACAAGATGATCACCACGCACAAGATGCTTGTTACTTGTTTTATTTTGGGCCGATTGTTATTGGATCACAACGAACATTATTTGGGCCGACCTTTATATTTGATTTGTTAATTAGTTGGGCCGGGTAAGGTTTGGGCCTAGACTTACATCGCACAAGATGGTTGGGCTCGCACAAGCTCTTTGGCCCAACCATCCGAATCGCACAAGTGATGTATTTAATGTGTTGACTATTTACGTGCATACGTGTTTGCCATGATGTATATGTGCACTATTTGAACCGAACCTGACTTGTGTGGTAACCCTGTTAGGACGTGGTTAACCACCCTTAGTTCAGGAGTCTTTTATTTGTGTATCTGCCGAGCAAACCAAGGTGAGTTCACACAGACAAGGCATGGGATTCCCGGGTTGGGAATTGGGTTGGATATGTTGGTATTGAAAAAGTTACTCGTACTTACGCATTCTCTAGACTATAGACCATCGTCCTCTGGTTAGTCAGGACACGTTACGTAAAGCCTACGTAACCCAGTATTTGCCATTTGTCTCCCGGGTCGGGAGGACACGTTACGTAAAGCCTACGTAACCCAATACCTTCTACTGTCTTCCGGGTCGGAAGGACACGCTGCGTAAAGCCTACGTAGCCCCCCACGCGTACCACTGTCCTCGGGGAAGGGCACGTCACGTAAAGCCTACGTGACCCAGTACGTATTCCTGTTCTCGGTAAAGAAGAACACATGGTCGGAAGTTAGTCTAGTAAGTACCACTAATGAGAAGCCCTCATTAGTAAGAATAAACGTGGGAAGCCCCCACCGGTAATATAAACACAAGGTTTGGGAAGCCCCCACCTTTAGTACACACTAGTATGGGAAGCCCCCACTAGTTATACTTATGCACTATGTTATGAACTTACTTTCTGTGAACTCGCTCAACTAGTTTGTTGATTATTTGCTGCATGCCTTGCAGGACCTTAGGTATACTTGGAGCTTGCACCAGAGGAGAAGCGGGTCGTTGTGGACAAGAACATGTGAATGCTTATTAAACACTTTTACATTCACACATTGATACTTATGCTTTGGGTTTTACATTTAATGCTTCCGCTACATATACAATGGTTTGTTTTGAACATCAAATATGTCTATGGTTACTATTAAATGCTATGTTTGATGTAATTGGTGGCTTGATCCTGGTCAGTCACGCCTCCAAGCGGTGGTACTCCGCGTGTGGGATTTTGGGGGTGTGACAGTATAAGCGGACCTATACTCTAAACCACGTAAACTCTCCAGTTTTCTCGTAAAACGTGCCCTAATCTATACATTACAATGAAAGACTCGATCTAAGACGAAATCAACAGATGTAGTGCACCAACATTAGGAAATATTTTATCAGAGTAAAATACCACAGTTTCATAACATTAAACACATGGGATAAAACCCAAGTTTTAAGTACACACATTTTCATAGGAATAAATCCTATTTTTATTTAATAAAAACATCTATTTCTTTTAGGTAACTTTATTGCCACTTTTCCAAGCCTTCAGTGCTGTCCAGCTGGCTTCTATTTGGCATTCACATTTTGTTACCTGAAACGCGTTTTAAAAACATTTTGTCAGTGGGAAATACTGGTGAGAGAATCCCAGTTTAATCAAGTTTAAAGAAAAACCATTGTACAGTATTGAGGGCGGTCTTGCAATTACATTTGTTTCCAAGTCATACCAATTACCACCCACGGTACTGTCAAACCCGACTTATGGAAATGTTACCCCTCGCAAGGCAGTAACAAATTTTGTATACAAAACCCCAACATACCGACGATAATTGTATCCTTGCAAATACTCAATAATTGTTTAATATATAATTAACCGTGTGAGGTTTTGTAAAAACAATTTGCAAAAAGAATTTTACTCACATTGCTGTCTTAGGTTTTCAGTAAGGGTTTCCTGGTGGCAATCTATAAATTACACAAATGCACGCGTGTTAGTATAATAACCCATTTTAACATTAGTAATACCCTCCCCGAGACGGCATTCTAACGACTACGTCGGGCAGAACAACGACAGCCGATATGGAACCCTAGATTAATCGGGCAGAGTATCTAATACGTATCCAGGGGTTATGATACTTACTGTCACGGCCCCCGGCCCGGTTTGACCAGTTCCTGGGGCCGCGGGACAGAAATCCCGTGGTATCTGATTTGTGCGACAGCGGAAGTCTTTTATTACATGATCTTTTCACCGTAAAATGCTCGTTTAATATATTACACAAAGTTTTTAGGGATAAAATCCCATAATTTACGATAAGTTGATTTCACACAGAAATCATTATTTTCCAAAACATGTTTTATTTATTTATTCACAATGAGCCATGTGACAACTCGTACTTCGAACTTATTTTGTGTAACGTTACGTGCTTATGTGAACTATATGGATTGTTTGAATGCATGATACGACTATATGAACTTGAGTGTTTAATTGAATGAAACGTTATATGTTATCAAAATTGGGCCACACACCTTGTTTTGTCGCACATCCTTCACTCGGCCCAACCCTACTCACAACCACTTGCCTGACCCGAAACCTCAAGGGCAGCCCAAAGATGGGTTCGGCCCATACCCCTAATCGCATAACATATGAGATATTGTAAACATCTCACATTTTTTTTACAAAACATACACAAGTTCACAAACCCTAGGAGCTCTCATTCTCTCTCTCGTCTTCCCTTGGAACCGGCGGCAACTCTCTCTCTCTCGAAGACCTTTTCAGCTCCATCTTGTATTCGGTTAGTGTTATATGCACCGATTGTATGTTAATAATGTTTTGATGGGTGTTTACAACCTTGTATGATAATCTAGGGTTCTAGAGAGTATGGTTGATTGTGATGTTAATTGTTAGTGTGTTGTTAATCGACTCACACGTATGTACTAGTTAATGGTTCACACAAATTGAATGCATGATGTTAATCCAAAGGGTAACTAGAGATGCTTGATAAACCGGTCATATGTTGTAGGTTTTTGATAACTATTGCACATGCTTTGGTTCGGATGTATGGGTAGAATATTGTTCATATGCAAGATCATTGATTTAATTGCTGATTTGATGTTCTTGAATTGATATATATGTATGAATTGCTACTTTGATTTGTTTGAAACTATTGATTGATCCGATTAAGAAACTGCCAAACTTGTTAACTAATATCACGGAAATCATGAGCATGAAATCAGGAAATCTGTTACAATTTGATAGTCTCGACACGGTTGCGAGTCGAGACCGTGTGATCTCGACCTGAGCATGATAACCCGAGACCGACATTGCGAGTCCAGTTACGACTCGAGACCGAACAGTCTCGACCGGACCATGACAACTCGAGACCAGCTCACTTGCGACTCGAGAACACCTCTGTTGCGACTCGAAACCTCCTTCGTTGCGACTCGAGATCTCAACACCAATATGACTCGAGACCGATAGTCTCGACTCGAGACCGACAATACTTGTTATTGGACCTGCACTGTTACAGCCCAACTGTTTGGGCCGAATACTTAGAATTGTTATCTGTTTTCTATTGGATTGCTGATACGTTTATGTGATTTGCCATGATCATACTTGATACAATACGTGTAGAACATACGTGCTATATACGAACCTGACTTGTATAATAACCATGATAGGACGTGGTTGACCACTTACTAGCTTACCTGTACTTTCTGTGTATCTGCCGAGCAACCCAAGGTGAGTTCACACTCTTACCAAGGCATGGGATTCTCGGGGTGTTGGGAATGGGATTGAAAGGATAAGGTTGAATAGTTTCATACGGATACCATTACTAGACTACCATACCATCGTCCTCGGTTGTGCAGGATACATACGTAAAACCTACGTATACTTATGTTACTCGCTATCCTCGGTTGTGAAGGATACTCGCGTAAAACCTACCTGAACGGCTACTCCCTACTGCCTCGGTTGTGTCAGGCACTTACGTAAAATCTACGTAAACCCCCGCGTACCCCTATCCTCGGTTGTGAAGGATTACTTACGTAAAACCTACGTAAACTTGTACGTGTTACTGTTCTCGGGATATGTAGAACACTTATGGTTACGAATAGTCTAGTGGATTAATAACATGGGAAGCCCCCACCAATAGAAACTTATATTGGCCCAGTAGAGCCACCTGATACTCATGAACTTACTATTATGCATTTACTTTCTGTGAACTCGCTCAACTAGTTGTTGACTCTCTGCTGCATGCCTTGCAGGACCTTAGGTATTAATGGAGCTTGCACAAGGAGGAGCAGGTCGTTGTGGGCAAATGGATCGTGATTACTTATTAAACACTTATGACGCTTCAAACATTAATACTTATGTTGGGTTTTCTACATTAATGCTTCCGCTACATTTACTTATGTTGGTTTAGATAAACACCTTTCGTAGTGATGGATAACTTTTATTATTTAATTACATGTTCAATATGATTGGTGGCTTGATCCTGGTCATGTCACGCCTCCAAGCGGTGGTACTCCGCGTGTGGATTTTGGGGGTGTGACAGATTGGTATCAGAGCCATCGGTTATAGAGAACTTGGTTTTAATATGGGAAAACGTTTTTTATTAAAACCAGACTATAACCAGAACAGTGCTCTCAACGATCCACAACGACGCTTCGCTCCACGTGCAAGACTCGACATCTTAGGTAATATGGTTCATGTTTATTACCTGCTTGCTAGAAACGTATAGAACTTTGCTCGTAGTACACTTAGATACACATGATACTATTGCATGAGAATACCTACGTGCTTACGCTTTTCTGTCATCGCCCTACTCGCGAACCATTCTCACTTACGCTACCTTTACTATGAAGATCATGTCTGGACGAATTAACATGACTCAAGCCCAGCTAGAGGCTCTCGTTCAAGCTCAAGTTGCTGCGGCACTTGCAGCCGCACAAGCAGGAGGTATATCCTGTGGTTATAGCACACACTAGGATCTTTAGATCCTACACTCCTAAACTAGCCCTTGTAATTAAACTTTGTCCTATTCGTACACAATAGGTCAACCAGCACAGCAACCAGTCTGCACTTTCAAGAACTTCATGGACTGTCGTCCAAGTACATTTAGTGGCACGGAAGGGGCGGTTGGACTCCTCCACTGGTTTGAAAAGCTCGAGTCTGTGTTCGAGATGTGTGAATGCCCTGAGGATCGCAGGGTGAAATACGCCACTGGCACGCTAGAAGGAATAGCACTAACTTGGTGGAACGCCTAAGTTCAGATTTTAGGGTTGGCAGCTGCTAACGCCACACCCTGGAATGATTTCAAGGAACTGATCAAGAGAGAGTACTGCACTCGGGAAGACATCCACAAGTTGGAAGATGAGTTGTACCATCTGAAGATGACTGGATCGGAAATTGAAGCTTACACCAAAAGGTCAAACGAACTGGCCGTGCTGTGTCCAACTATGGTGGACCCTCCAATTAAGCGCATTGAGTTGTATCTCAAAGGGTTGGCGCCAGAGATCCAGAGCCATGTTACCTCGGCTAATCTTGATAACATCCAGGATATTCAACGCCTCGCTCACCGCATCACAGACCAGGCAGTGGATCAGAACAGACTGCCTAAACGTATCAGCGCTACTGCTACCGCTACTACTTCAGCTACTCCTGCTACTCCCAGCGACAGTAAGAGAAAATGGGATGGGGATTCCAGCAAGGGATCAGCTTCAGTTCAGTCTCAGGCCCAGCAGCGAAAGACTGACAGTTATCAGAGTCCCAGCCAGCACTCTTCAGGTAGTCACAGGCAGGGCGGATATCGAGGGAACCTCCCAAAGTGCAACAATTGCGGCAGACACCACAGTGGCCAGTGTAACAAGGGTCGCTGTCAAAGATGCCTCAAGATGGGTCATGAGGCTAAGGATTGTAGAAGCCCTCGGCCTGCGAACCAGAACCAGCAGCAGCCACAAGCACAACAGAATCAGCAACAGGGCAACAGGGGATGTTTTCAATGTGGTGCTGAAGGTCACTTCAAAAGGCACTGTCCTCAGCTAAACAGGAACCACAACAACAACAACAACAATAACAACAATCACGGCAATGGTAACAACAACAACGGGGGAAACAACAACGGCAACGAGGCAAGGGGTCGTGCGTTTGTGTTGGGGCAGGGTGATGCCAAGAATGATCCCAACGTCGTTATGGGTAAGTTTCTTCTCGACAACATTTATGTTACTGCTTTGTTTGATTCGGGTGCGGATACAAGTTACATGTCTTTGAAAATGAGTAAAATGTTAAAACGTACATCAACACCCCTAAACACCAAACACATCGTAGAACTAGCTAATGGTAAGAGTTTAGAAGCCACGCAGATAGTCAGGGGTTGTAGTATTGTCTTAGCCGGTCAAGCTTTCTCCATCGACCTTATTCCCATAGTCTTGGGAAGTTTTGATATCGTTATTGGGATGGATTGGTTATCCCAGCATCAGGCTGAAATCTTATGCAGTGAGAAGATTATTCGCATTCCCCGTACTGGTCAAGAACCTCTCGAAGTTCAAGGCGACAAGAGTGGTGCTGTGGTTGGCATCATCTCTTTCTTGAAGGCTCAGAAATGTCTGCGGAAGGGTCACACCGCAATCTTGGCACTCGTTTCAGATGCATCAGTGAAGGAAAAGAAACTGGAGGATATTCCAGTTGTACGCGACTACCCTCAGGTGTTTCCTGAAGATTTACCTGGATTACCGCCTCACCGTCAGGTTGAATTTCAAATCGAGCTCGCTCCAGGAGCAGCACCCATAGCTCGCGCACCATATCGTCTAGCTCCATCAGAATTGGAGGAACTGTCGAAGCAGCTGCAAGAGCTCTTGGAAAAGGGCTTCATTCGTCCAAGCTCTTCGCCTTGGGGAGCTCCAGTGTTATTCGTGAGAAAGAAAGACGGTACGTTCAGAATGTGCATCGACTACCGTGAACTCAACAAGGTGACGGTGAAGAACCGTTATCCTCTTCCACGCATAGACGACTTATTCGACCAGTTGCAAGGGTCGTGTTACTACTCCAAGATAGACTTGAGGTCTGGTTATCATCAGCTGAGAGTCCGGGAGGAGGACGTCTCCAAGACAGCATTCAGAACTCGCTACGGTCACTACGAGTTTCTTGTCATGCCGTTCGGGTTAACGAACGCGCCTGCCGTATTTATGGACCTTATGAACAGGGTGTGCAAACCCTATCTTGACAAGTTCGTCATTGTCTTAATCGACGACATTCTGATCTACTCCAAGAGTCAGGAGGAACACGAGCAGCATCTTCACCTTATTCTGGAACTCCTACGGGAGGAACAGCTGTACGCTAAGTTTTCGAAATGTGACTTCTGGCTTCGTGAAGTCCACTTTCTAGGCCACGTAGTGAACAAGGATGGGATCCATGTCGATCCATCCAAGGTAGACTCGATCAGAAACTGGCCTGCACCACGTACACCAACGGAAATACGCCAATTTTTGGGTTTGGCGGGGTACTACAGACGGTTTATCAAGGATTTCTCGAAAATCGCTCAGCCGCTTACACTACTGACACAGAAGGGTGTCACCTACCGTTGGGCAACACGCAGGAAACTGCTTTTTAGCACCTAAAGGATAGACTTTGCAGTGCACCTATCCTCACATTGCCAGAGGGCACGGACGATTTTGTGGTCTATTGTGATGCATCCATCCAGGGTCTTGGATGTGTGTTAATGCAGCGCGACAAGGTCATTGCTTACGCTTCGCGCCAACTTAAGATACATGAACGAAATTACACGACGCACGATTTAGAGCTGGGAGCTGTTGTTTTCGCGCTCAAGATATGGCGACACTACCTGTACGGTACCAAGTGCACAATTTACACCGATCACAGGAGTCTCGAGCATATCTTCAAGCAGAAGGAATTGAACATGCGTCAACGACGATGGGTTGAACTACTTAACGATTACGAATGCGCCATCAAGTACCATCCAGGCAAAGCCAATGTTGTGGCTGACGCTGTGACAACTCGAGTTTCTGACTTTCGCTTTCGCATTAAATGCGCGTTGACTTTGACTGCTTAGTTGCTTGGGTTGGGAACTTGAATTGTACGCGTGGTGTTTTTAATGAAACGTATTGTCATGTTGCCTATATGTGATTACTTGGTAGAATATAATATTAGAATTATTATTATTAAAAACACTTAGTATAGAACTCGAAACTTGACATGCAGATCGAAGGATCACGAAGGATATCCTTCGATTCGAAGGATCAACTGTCGGTTCGAAGGATCCCGAAACATATCCTTCGACCCAGGGACTTTATCCTTCGGCCCAGTCTTTCAGATGGGCTTGGCCCATTTCTGTAATACGTATTTATACGTAAAAGCACGTAACCGGCTGTCATTCTTCAACCCTAGCTCCTTGTGTGTGTGACGGCAGACCCTCACATCCGAAGCCAAATCCCTTTTGTTGATCATCCTTAATCTCGGTTAGTATCTAATATCGTATTACTTTTAATTGATTGCTTGAATGATTGATGTTAATTAGTGTGCTAACCGGCCGGACGTGGCTGTTGATCGGCCGGATACGGTTGATAACTGGCCGGACTTGTAATCATCAACCGATCGGATGTTGTTAACCGGGTATTGCTTATATGATAATCGAATAGTTGTTAATCGGCCGATACGAATTGATATATGTTCGGATTCGTTATATGATGTTTGATTGTTAGTATGTTCATTCAAGATTTCGGTATGTGTTCATATGTTATGTTAATAAGGTTCGATAATGTGACATACTATGTTAATCGGCTTGGTGTACGCATAAATTAGGGATCACGATGGGTATTAGTATTATGATGATTGCATGATGATTTGATGATGATCCTATGATTGCTGCATGATTGTTGTTTGATCGATTCTGAAGTAATTGAATGCTGAATTTGTGTTAATTGATAATTGGATAAAACTTGGAAACTTGTAACGTAACTGATATCTATCGAAAGATATCAGTTACTCGAAACATAGTTGTAACCGAAAGATGCTAGTTGTTCGAAACATAGCTTGGACCGAAGGATAACATTGACCGAAAGATAGTAGTTAGTCGAAACATAGTGACAACCGAAAGATAGGTTGACTGAAGGATAACATTGGTTCGAAACATAACAACCAGTCCGAAAGGTAACTGTGATATTTAGTATGTGTCGAAGGATCACTAATGTGTCGAAAGATAAGGTTGGATTCGAAGGATGGTAGGTTATAAACATCTTTCGAAAGATAGTGGAATGTATGTTTGATTTACTTGACATGCCATGCTTGATGATGAATGTTTACATTTGCAATTGTGTGACACTCGATTTGCATACGTATCATTGCGAACATGAACTGATTTGTTATACATGCATACAATAGGACGTGATTAATTACTTGTGAGTACATAACCTAGCATACCGAGCAAACCAAGGTGAGTTCACACTCTTACTAAGGCATGGGATTCCCGGGTTGTGGGAATGGGTTAAAGGCTTGATGATAAACTAATAACGTACATACACTACGCTTTTCCTAGACTATCACCTATCATAGTCCTCGGATGTCAGGACGGTTCCGTAGGTTGGAAAACACCTACGTGGTTCCGTAGGTTGGGATAACACCTACGTGGTCAGATGCCAATTACTATCCTCGATACAAAGGATACGCACGTAAGACATACGTGTACGCATTACTTACTTCTTCCGTAGGTTGGGATAACACCTACGTGGTCATATGCAAATTACTATCCTCGATACAAAGGATACGCACGTAAGACATACGTGTACGCATTACTTACTTCTTCCGTAGGTTGGGATAACACCTACGTGGTCATAATACGAATAGTCTAGTGGTCACTTAACATGGGAAGCCCCCACCTGTATAACTTACTATTGGCCCGGTAGAGCCACCCGTTACTTACTATTACGCATTTACGTACTGTGAACTCGCTCAACTATTTTGTTGATCCTTTCCTTTACATGCCTCGCAGATCGTTAGGTACTGGGAGCTTGCACTGGAGGCGCGGTCGTTGTGGACTTGGATCGTGAACATCATATGGAACCCATATGATACTTGATACACTTTTACATTGGATATTTTTATATATACGCTTCCGCTAAACATTGATAACTGGCTTATGTTTTGGAAACACCTTTCATATGGATTTGTTCTGAATTATACTGCAATTACTTTTACTTTATACAATGTTCTATATGATTGGTGGCTTGGTCCTGGTCAGTCACGCTCCCAAGCGGTGATACTCCGCGTGTGGATTTTGGGGGTGTGACAGATTGGTATCAGAGCCATTGGTTATAGAGAACTTGGTTTTAATATGGAAAAAAAACGTTTTTATTAAAACCAGACTATAACCAGAACAGTGCTCTCAACGATCCACAACGACGCTTCGCTCCACGTGCAAGACTCAACTTCCTAGGTAATAAGGTTTATGTTTATTGCCTACATGCTAGAATTTGCATAGAACTTTGCTCGTAGTATGCTTACATTACCTTGCTCACAACTTGTTATTGCTTGAGAACACTTACGTGCCTACACTCTTCTGTCATCGCACTACTCGCGAACCCTTTTTCTTACTTACGTTGCCTTTGATTTGAAGATCAATGGCCGCACGAATTACCATGACTCAAGCCCAGCTAGAGGCTCTCGTTGCTGCGGCAGTTGCAGCCGCCCAAGCAGGTAGTATACCCTGCAGTATAGGCACTAGGATCTTTAGATCCTACATTAATTCTCGTATTTAACTTTGCCCTATTCGTACACAATAGGTCAACCCGCTCAGCAACAACCTGCCTGCACATTCAAGAACTTTATGGAATGCCGTCCCAGCACGTTTAGCGGCACAGAAGGAGCAGTTGGACTCCTTCACTGGTTCGAGAAGCTAGAATCAGTATTCGAAATGTGTGAATGCCCTGAGGAACGCAGGGTGAAATACGCTACCGGTACCCTAGAGGGAATCGCGTTAACTTGGTGGAACGCGCAAGTGCAGATATTCGGGTTGGCAGCTGCTAACGCCACACCCTGGAACGAATTCAAAGAACTTATCAAGAGAGAGTATTGTACACGTGAAGATATTCACAAGTTGGAAGACGAGCTGTATAATCTGAAAATGGTTGGATCAGAGATTGAAGCGTATACTAAACGGTCAAATGAGCTGGCCGTGCTGTGTCCAACTATGGTGGACCCTCCATACAAGCGTATCGAGTTGTATCTCAAAGGTTTGGCTCCAGAAATTCAGAGCCATGTTACCTCAGCTAACCTCGACAACATCCAGGAGATCCAGCGTCTCGCTCATCGCATCACAGATCAGGCCGTGGATCAGAATCGCCTGCCTAAGCGCATCAGCGCTACTGCTACTGCTACTACGTCTGCTACTACTGCTACTCCCAGTGACAATAAGCGAAAATGGGAGGGGGATTCAAGTAAAGCATCAGCGTCAGTCCAGTCCCAGGCTCAGCAACGAAAGACTGAAGGTTATCAAAGCCCCAGTCAGCACTCTTCGGGTAGTCACAAACAGGGAGGATATCGGGGAAATCTTCCGAAATGTAACAACTGCAACAGGCACCACAGCGGCCAGTGTAACAGAGGTCGTTGTCAAAGATGCCTCAAGATGGGTCATGAGGCCAAAGACTGCAGGAGCCCTCGTCCTGCGAACCAGAACCAGGGTCAGCAGCAGCCACACGCTCAGCAGAATCAGCAACAGGGCAACAAGGGGTGCTATAATTGTGGTGCTGAAGGTCACATCAAGAGACACTGCCCGCAGCTAAACAGGAACCAGAACAACAACAACAACAATCAGGGCAACGGGAACAATAACAACAACAACGGGGGAAACAACAATAACAATGGCAACGAGGCAAGAGGTCGAGTTTTCATGTTAGGAGGAGGAGACGCAATGAACGCTAATTGAACTCATAACTTGTCTTGGATTTTTATTATTATGTTTACGCTACTCAAACAAAGTTTGGTTTGAACATTAATCATGTTGGGTTTTATGAATTATTTTAACTGCTATACTTCATGTTTGATATGATGAATGGTTTGATATTATTGAGCGCACCTGCCGTATTTATGGACCTTATGAACAGGGTGTGCAAACCCTACCTGGACAAATTGTCCTTGTCTCCATCAACGACATTCTGATCTACTCCAAGAGTCAGGAAGAACATGAGCAACACTTACGTCTTATCTTGGAACTTTTCGGAAGGAGCAAACGTACGCCAAGTTTTCTAAATGCGACTTCTGGATGCGTGAAGTCCACTCCTTAGGCCATGTAGTGAACAGGGATGCGATCCATGTCGATCCATCCAAGATAGATTCGATCAGGAACAGACCAGCACCGCGTACACCAACAGAGATACGCCAATTCTTGGGTTTGGCGGGTTACTACAGGTGATTTATCAAAGACTTCTTCAAGATCGCGCAGCCGCTTACAATGCTGACACAGGAAGGTGTCACCTACCGTTGGGGAGATTCTCAGGAAACCGCTTTTCAGTACTTAAAGGATAGGCTCTGCAGCGCACCTATTCTCTCATTGCCAGAGGGCACAGATGACTTCGTGGTATACTGTGATGCATCCATCCAGGGTCTTGGATGTGTGTTGATGCAACGTGATAAAGTGATAGCCTACGCTTCTCGGCAACTCAAGATTCACGAACGGAACTACACGACGCACGATTTAGAAATGGGAACTATTGTTTTCGCGCTTAAGATATGGCGACACTACCTGTACGGTACCAAGTGCACGATTTACACCGATCACAGGAGTCTCGAGCATATCCTTAAGCAGAAGGATTTGAACATGCGTCAACGAAGATGGGTTGAACTACTTAGCGACTACGAATACGCCATCATGTACCATCCAGACAAAGTCAATGTTGTGGCAGACGCCCTCAGTCGGAAGGACACTCTACCTAAGCGCGTGCGAGCGCTACAGCTTACGATTCAGTCTAGTCCTCCAGCACAGATACGAGCTGCTCAGATAGAAGCACTGAAGCCTGAAAACGTCAAGGCTGAAGCCTTACGCGACTCACGACAACAGATGGAACAGAAGGCAGACGGCGCCTACCATCTAACGGGGCGTATTTGGGTCCCACTTTACGACGGTCTACGCGAACTTGTAACGGATGAAGCTCACAAGTCTCGCTACTCGGTACATCTAGGGTCGGACAAGATGTATCACTACATCAGAACTACTTATTGCTGGCCTAGCATGAAGGCCCACATCGCTACGTACGTGGAAAATGCTTGACCGGTGCGAGAGTCAAGGTTGAATATCAGAAACCAGCTGGCTTACTTCAGCAGCCTAAGATACCTCAATGGAAATGGGAAGAAATTTCCATGGATTTCGTCACGGGTTTACCCAGATCTCAGCATGGAAACGATACAATATGGGTCATAGTTGATCGACTCACAAAGTCTGCTCACTTCTTGGCAATCAAAGAAACGGATAAGTTTTCTACCCTAGCAGACATCTACATGAAAGAAGTTGTTTCAAGGCACGGAGTGTCAAATTCTATCATTTCGGATCGCGATGCACGATTCACGTCGGAACTATGGCAAGCAATGCATAAATCTTTTGGCTCACGGCTAGACATGAGCACAACCTATCACCCTCAGACGGATGGACAGTCTGAGCGTACGATCCAAACACTTGAAGACATGCTTAGGGCGTGTGTTATCGATTTCGGCAACGGCTGGGAAAAGCATCTCCCTTTGGTGGAGTTCTCGTACAATAACAGTTACCATACCAGCATTCAAGCCGCTCCATTTGAGGCATTGTACGGACGTAAATGCCGGTCACCTCTCTGTTGGGCAGAGGTGGGGGATAGTCAAATTACGGGTCCAGAGATTGTAGTGGACGCCACAGAAAAGATTGCACAGATACGACAACGCATGGCGGCAGCACGCGACCGTCAGAAAGCCTACGCGGACAAGCGTAGAAAGCCATTGGAATTTGAGGTCGGGGACCGGGTTTTATTGAAAGTTTCACCCTGGAAGGGTGTGGTACGTTTTGGCAAACGGGGCAAACTAAATCCGCGGTACGTCGGACCATTCGAAATTACAGAAAAGATTGGCAAGGTAGCCTACAAGTTGAACCTACCAGCTGAACTCGGTGCAGTTCACAACGTATTCCACGTGTCGAATCTGAAGAAGTGTCTGTCAGATGAGACCCTCATAGTTCCTTTTAAGGAACTCACTATCGACGAGCGGTTGCAGTTCGTCGAGGAACCACTTGAAATCACGGACCGGGATGTGAAGGTCCTCAAACACAAGAGAATCCCTCTTGTTCGAGTTCGTTGGAACTCCCGACGTGGCCCAGAGTACACCTGGGAACGCGAGGATTAGATGACAGAAAAGTACCCCAGTTATTCGAAACCAATACAACCACTACTGAGGCTGAAGCTACTACTACTGAATTTCGGGACGAAATTCCAAATCAACGGGGGGATGATGTGACACCCCAGGAAAACCAGTAAACGATACAGCTTACCTAGCTTCCTCAGTGAGTGCATACCAAATTTCGGGACGAAATTTCCAATTAGTTGGGGATAATGTGACAACTCGAGTTTCTGACTTTCGCTTTCGCATTAAATGCGCGTTGACTTTGACTGCTTAGTTGCTTGGGTTGGGAACTTGAATTGTACGCGTGGTGTTTTTAATGAAACGTATTGTCATGTTGCCTATATGTGATTACTTGGTAGAATATAATATTAGAATTATTATTATTAAAAACACTTAGTATAGAACTCGAAACTTGACATGCAGATCGAAGGATCACGAAGGATATCCTTCGATTCGAAGGATCAACTGTCGGTTCGAAGGATCCCGAAACATATCCTTCGACCCAGGGACTTTATCCTTCGGCCCAGTCTTTCAGATGGGCTTGGCCCATTTCTGTAATACGTATTTATACGTAAAAGCACGTAACCGGCTGTCATTCTTCAACCCTAGCTCCTTGTGTGTGTGACGGCAGACCCTCACATCCGAAGCCAAATCCCTTTTGTTGATCATCCTTAATCTCGGTTAGTATCTAATATCGTATTACTTTTAATTGATTGCTTGAATGATTGATGTTAATTAGTGTGCTAACCGGCCGGACGTGGCTGTTGATCGGCCGGATACGGTTGATAACTGGCCGGACTTGTAATCATCAACCGATCGGATGTTGTTAACCGGGTATTGCTTATATGATAATCGAATAGTTGTTAATCGGCCGATACGAATTGATATATGTTCGGATTCGTTATATGATGTTTGATTGTTAGTATGTTCATTCAAGATTTCGGTATGTGTTCATATGTTATGTTAATAAGGTTCGATAATGTGACATACTATGTTAATCGGCTTGGTGTACGCATAAATTAGGGATCACGATGGGTATTAGTATTATGATGATTGCATGATGATTTGATGATGATCCTATGATTGCTGCATGATTGTTGTTTGATCGATTCTGAAGTAATTGAATGCTGAATTTGTGTTAATTGATAATTGGATAAAACTTGGAAACTTGTAACGTAACTGATATCTATCGAAAGATATCAGTTACTCGAAACATAGTTGTAACCGAAAGATGCTAGTTGTTCGAAACATAGCTTGGACCGAAGGATAACATTGACCGAAAGATAGTAGTTAGTCGAAACATAGTGACAACCGAAAGATAGGTTGACTGAAGGATAACATTGGTTCGAAACATAACAACCAGTCCGAAAGGTAACTGTGATATTTAGTATGTGTCGAAGGATCACTAATGTGTCGAAAGATAAGGTTGGATTCGAAGGATGGTAGGTTATAAACATCTTTCGAAAGATAGTGGAATGTATGTTTGATTTACTTGACATGCCATGCTTGATGATGAATGTTTACATTTGCAATTGTGTGACACTCGATTTGCATACGTATCATTGCGAACATGAACTGATTTGTTATACATGCATACAATAGGACGTGATTAATTACTTGTGAGTACATAACCTAGCATACCGAGCAAACCAAGGTGAGTTCACACTCTTACTAAGGCATGGGATTCCCGGGTTGTGGGAATGGGTTAAAGGCTTGATGATAAACTAATAACGTACATACACTACGCTTTTCCTAGACTATCACCTATCATAGTCCTCGGATGTCAGGACGGTTCCGTAGGTTGGAAAACACCTACGTGGTTCCGTAGGTTGGGATAACACCTACGTGGTCAGATGCCAATTACTATCCTCGATACAAAGGATACGCACGTAAGACATACGTGTACGCATTACTTACTTCTTCCGTAGGTTGGGATAACACCTACGTGGTCATATGCAAATTACTATCCTCGATACAAAGGATACGCACGTAAGACATACGTGTACGCATTACTTACTTCTTCCGTAGGTTGGGATAACACCTACGTGGTCATAATACGAATAGTCTAGTGGTCACTTAACATGGGAAGCCCCCACCTGTATAACTTACTATTGGCCCGGTAGAGCCACCCGTTACTTACTATTACGCATTTACGTACTGTGAACTCGCTCAACTATTTTGTTGATCCTTTCCTTTACATGCCTCGCAGATCGTTAGGTACTGGGAGCTTGCACTGGAGGCGCGGTCGTTGTGGACTTGGATCGTGAACATCATATGGAACCCATATGATACTTGATACACTTTTACATTGGATATTTTTATATATACGCTTCCGCTAAACATTGATAACTGGCTTATGTTTTGGAAACACCTTTCATATGGATTTGTTCTGAATTATACTGCAATTACTTTTACTTTATACAATGTTCTATATGATTGGTGGCTTGGTCCTGGTCAGTCACGCTCCCAAGCGGTGATACTCCGCGTGTGGATTTTGGGGGTGTGACAGACGCTCTCAGTCGGAAAGATACTTTACCTCGGCGCGTGCGAGCGCTGCAGCTTACGATTCAGTCTAGCCTTCCTGCACAGATACGAGATGCACAGGCAGAGGCATTGAAACCAGAAAACGTTAGGGCTGAAGCCCTACGCAGCTCAAGGCAACGATTAGAACAGAAGGCAGCCGGCGCCTACTATGTAACGAGGCGTATTTGGGTCCCACTTTATGGCGGTCTACGCGAACTTGTAATGGATGAAGCTCACAAGTCTCGTTACTCGGTACATCCAGGATCGGACAAAATGTACCACGACATCAGGACTACTTATTGGTGGCCTAGAATGAAGGCCCACATCGCTACCTATGTCAGCAAGTGCTTGACCTGTGCGAGAGTCAAGGTGGAATACCAGAAACCAGCGGGCCTACTTCAGCAACCCACGATACCGCAATGGAAATGGGAAGAAATTTCCATGGATTTTGTTATAGGCCTACCTAGATCCCAGCGTGGGAATGATACCATATGGGTGATCGTGGATCGACTCACCAAGTCTGCACACTTCCTAGCTATAAAGGAAACGGATAAGTTCTCCACTCTCGCAGACATCTATCTTAAAGAAGTTGTTTCGAGGCACGGAGTGCCCACCTCCATCATTTCGGATCGGGATGCACGATTCACGTCAGAGCTATGGCAAGCGATGCACAAATCTTTCGGCTCACGGTTAGACATGAGCAAAGCATATCATCCTCAGACGGATGGGCAGTCTGAGCGAACGATCCAAACTCTTGAAGACATGCTTCGAGCATGCGTTATTGATTTCGGCAACGGCTGGGAAAAGCACCTCCCTTTGGTGGAGTTCTCATACAATAACAGTTATCACACCAGCATACAAGCCGCTCCATTCGAGGCATTGTACGGACGTAAATGCCGGTCACCTCTCTGTTGGGCAGAGGTGGGGGATAGTCAGATCACGGGTCCAGAGATTGTAGTGGACGCCACAGAAAAGATAGCACAGATACGACAACGCATGGCGGCAGCACGCGACCGTCAGAAAGCCTACACGGACAAATGTAGAAAGCCATTGGAATTTCAGGTCGGGGACCGGGTTTTACTCAAAGTCTCACCCTGGAAGGGTGTGGTTCGTTTTGGCAAACGGGGCAAACTAAATCTGCGGTACGTCGGACCGTTTGATATCATAGAGAAGATTGGCAAAGTAGCCTACAAGCTAAACCTACCAGCTGAACTCGGTGCAGTTCACAATGTATTTCACGTGTCGAATCTGAAGAAGTGCCTGTCAGATGAGACCCTCATAGTTCCTTTTAAGGAACTCCCTATCGATGAGCGGTTGCAGTTCGTCGAGGAACCAGTTGAAATCACGGACCGGGATGTGAAGGTCCTCAAAAACAAGAGAATCCCTCTTGCTCGAGTTCGTTGGAACTCCAAACGTGGCCCAGAGTACACCTGGGAACGCGAAGACAGGATGACAGAAAAGTACCCCCAGTTATTCGAAACCAATGCAACCACTACTGAGGCTGAAGCTACTACTGCGGAAGTTCGGGACGAAATTCCAGATCAACGGGGGGAGGATGTGACACCCCAGGAAAACCAGTGAACGATATAACTTACCTAGCTCCCTCAGTAAACGCATGCCAAATTTCGGGACGAAATGTCTTTTTAGTTGGGGATAATGTGACAACTCGTACTTCGAACTTATTTTGTGTAACGTTACGTGCTTATGTGAACTATATGGATTGTTTGAATGCATGATACGACTATATGAACTTGAGTGTTTAATTGAATGAAACGTTATATGTTATCAAAATTAGGCCACACACCTTGTTTTGTCGCACATCCTTCACTCGGCCCAACCCTACTCACAACCACTTGCCTGACCCGAAACCTCAAGGGCTGCCCAAAGATGGGTTCGGCCCATACCCCTAATCGCATAACATATGAGATATTGTAAACATCTCACATTTTTTTTTACAAAACATACACAATTTCACAAACCCTAGGAGCTCTCATTCTCTCTCTCGTCTTCCCTTGGAACCGGCGGCAACTCTCTCTCTCTCGAAGACCTTTTCAGCTCCATCTTGTATTCGGTTAGTGTTATATGCACCGATTGTATGTTAATAATGTTTTGATGGGTGTTTACAACCTTGTATGATAATCTAGGGTTCTAGAGAGTATGGTTGATTGTGATGTTAATTGTTAGTGTGTTGTTAATCGACTCACACGTATGTACTAGTTAATGGTTCACACAAATTGAATGCATGATGTTAATCCAAAGGGTAACTAGAGATGCTTGATAAACCGGTCATATGTTGTAGGTTTTTGATAACTATTGCACATGCTTTGGTTCGGATGTATGGGTAGAATATTGTTCATATGCAAGATCATTGATTTAATTGCTGATTTGATGTTCTTGAATTGATATATATGTATGAATTGCTACTTTGATTTGTTTGAAACTATTGATTGATCCGATTAAGAAACTGCCAAACTTGTTAACTAATATCACGGAAATCATGAGCATGAAATCAGGAAATCTGTTACAATTTGATAGTCTCGACACGGTTGCGAGTCGAGACCGTGTGATCTCGACCTGAGCATGATAACCCGAGACTGGCATTGCGAGTCCAGTTACGACTCGAGACCGAACAGTCTCGACCGGACCATGACAACTCGAGACCAGCTCACTTGCGACTCGAGAACACCTCTGTTGCGACTCGAAACCTCCTTCGTTGCGACTCGAGATCTCAACACCAATATGACTCGAGACCGATAGTCTCGACTCGAGACCGACAATACTTGTTATTGGACCTGCACTGTTACAGCCCAACTGTTTGGGCCGAATACTTAGAATTGTTATCTGTTTTCTATTGGATTGCTGATACGTTTATGTGATTTGCCATGATCATACTTGATACAATACGTGTAGAACATACGTGCTATATACGAACCTGACTTGTATAATAACCATGATAGGACGTGGTTGACCACTTACTAGCTTACCTGTACTTTCTGTGTATCTGCCGAGCAACCCAAGGTGAGTTCACACTCTTACCAAGGCATGGGATTCCCGGGGTGTTGGGAATGGGATTGAAAGGATAAGGTTGAATAGTTTCATACGGATACCATTACTAGACTACCATACCATCGTCCTCGGTTGTGCAGGATACATACGTAAAACCTACGTATACTTATGTTACTCGCTATCCTCGGTTGTGAAGGATACTCGCGTAAAACCTACGTGAACGGCTACTCCCTACTGCCTCGGTTGTGTCAGGCACTTACGTAAAACCTACGTAAACCCCCGCGTACCCCTATCCTTGGTTGTGAAGGATTACTTACGTAAAATCTACGTAAACTTGTACGTGTTACTGTTCTCGGGATATGTAGAACACTTATGGTTACGAATAGTCTAGTGGATTAATAACATGGGAAGCCCCCACCAATAGAAACTTATATTGGCCCAGTAGAGCCACCTGATACTCCTGAACTTACTATTATGCATTTACTTTCTGTGAACTCGCTCAACTAGTTGTAGACTCTCTGCTGCATGCCTTGCAGGACCTTAGGTATTAATGGAGCTTGCACAAGGAGGAGCAGGTCGTTGTGGGCAAATGGATCGTGATTACTTATTAAACACTTATGACGTTTCAAACATTAACACTTATGTTGGGTTTTCTACATTAATGCTTCCGCTACATTTACTTATGTTGGTTTAGATAAACACCTTTCGTAGTGATGGATAACTTTTATTATTTAATTACATGTTCAATATGATTGGTGGTTTGATCCTGGTCATGTCACGCCTCTAAGCGGTGGTACTCCGCGTGTGGATTTTGGGGGTGTGACAAGCCACTTCTCTGAGCTTGTAGTGCTTTACTGCACTTTTCCTGGATCACATAGATCACCTGAAACATGTTGGAAAAAGGTTTTGTCAGCGGGGAAATACTGAGTGAATCATTCTGTTTTCTAAAACGACCCGTTAGTTATAAATTACAGTATTAAGAGCGATTACAATGTTTCTGATATCAAACCAACTACCCACAGTATTTGTCACTCGACCAACCATTGGCTAGCCCATTTGTCCAATGGTGTCTGTGACTGTGGTCAGATCACCCCTTTGCCACCCGTTTGTCCAAGTGTGACGGGAAACAAGTAATGTATACAAAACCCCACATACCGGCTGTAATATGGTGATTACAAAGACTTAATCCCTGTACTTATAACTTTGAAAATAACTTTGGAGTTTTGTACAACTTACTCACAATCTGTGAGAAAACAGTTTTAAAAGAAGAACGATTCACATTGCAGATTACGAGCAAGATATAAGCCTACTGATTAGCCTTGATTAAACCTAGTTTAACACAATGCACACACAGGCAGGTTAGTAACTAATACAGCAGTTACGTCAATTCACGAGATTAAACCCTCACAACGATTAATCAGTGCAATACTCGATAATTCAATCGGATTCACAACAAATAACAGAGCATAGTCCGAATTCGAACAGCACTCTAATATTCAAGTCGAAATCACGACGAATAATCAAAGTACAAGCTCAATTTGAGCAGCACCTGGACTATCGTTGGATAGTTATAATCGATCGGACGTTGGATCGTAATAGCGATCGAGTTATTACCCTGATTGCGGCAGCACCTCGTGATCGTGTGTGTGTGTGTTGTGGACTGTAATCGATCTAACTCGACGTACAGACAGCGATTCTACATCGCTTTTGTTTCAACAGTTAAGTGCCAAGGTCGGCTATTTATAGCCAGAAATTCGACTCGCTTACGGACCGTATGACCTAACCCTTACGGTCCGTAAGGCTGACCGGTAGGCTTACGGTCCGTAAGGCTTAACCTTTACGGTCCGTAAAGGGTGCAACCTATTTCCTAGCCTAGCTGAGTTCGGGTCTTAGCTTTGGTGAGTCAAAAATTCAGCCAATCAGCCTTTAGCAACGATTTTAATTAGATAATTATCAATTAGGGTTTGCCCCCCTCGAGTTTTAGGGGCCCTGATCCTGATTCCGATTGTTCTGGAAATTTCAGGGTTTATGCCAAATTATTTGGGTGTCTTAATTAGGATTTTCTTATTGGATAATTATTATCCTAATTACGGGTTTTAGTGACAGTTGTTACATCCTCCCCACCTTAAGAAAAATCTCGTCCTCGAGATTTACTGGAATAGATGAGGATATTTTCGCTTCATTTCTGATTCCAGCTCCCAAGTGTATTCTGGCCCTCTCCTTGAATTCCATTTGACTTTGACCAACACCAGTCGTTTATGCTTTGAAATTTGACTTTTCGATCTTCGATCTCTAATGGTTTCTCTACGAATTTCAACTTTTCATTTACCTCTACATCTTGAAGAGGGACTACCAGGGATTCGTCTGATAAACATTTCTTGAGATTGGATACATGAAATACATCATGTACTCCAGCTAATTCTTCTGGTAGTTGTAAACGATAAGCTACTGGTCCTATTCGTTGAATCACGGGGAATGGTCCAACATACCTTGGACTTAGCTTTCCTTTCTTACCGAATCGTACTACTCCTTTCCAAGGAGAAACTTTTAAAAGTACTTTGTCCCCGATTTGAAATTCTAAAGGCTTGCGACGATTGTCTGCATAACTTTTCTGACGATCTCGAGCCGTTTTCAGTCTTTCCTTGATCTGGGTTATCTTGTCAGTAGTTTCTTGTACAATTTCTGGACCTGATAATTGACTTTCTCCTATTTCTGCCCAACATACTGGAGTTCTGCACTTGCGTCCATACAGTGCTTCGAATGGTGCAGCTTCGATGCTTGAATGATAACTATTGTTATAGGAGAATTCTATTAATGGCAAATGGCTATCCCAATTACCACCAAAATCAATTACACATGCTCGGAGCATGTCTTCTAAAGTTTGTATTGTCCTTTCACTCTGTCCGTCTGTTTGTGGATGATATGCAGTACTTAGATTTAATCGAGTTCCCATTGCTTTCTGAAAACTTGTCCAGAAATGAGAAGTAAAACGACTATCTCTATCCGATACAATAGAGAGTGGGACTCCATGTAAAGATACCACTTCGTCCACGTACAGCTGCGCTAATCTTTCCATGCTAAAGGTTTCTTACATTGGTAAGAAATGAGCCGACTTGGTTAATCGGTCTACAATTACCCAAATCGCATCATTACCTCTTCTGGTTTTGGGTAACTTTGTAACAAAATCCATTGTTATGAGCTCCCATTTCCATATAGGCATTTCTAGTTGTTGTAGTAATCCTGAGGGTTTCTGGTGTTCAGCCTTAACTTGTGAACAAGTTAAACACTTGGATACGTATTCGGCTATATCCTTTTTCATTCCTATCCACCAGAAATTATTTCTTAAATCTTGGTACATCTTATTATTTCCTGGGTGCATGGTATACCTAGATTTATGAGCTTCTTCTAAAATCTTATTTCTTAACCCTCCTCGCTTAGGTACCCAAATTCGTTTCTTATGGAATTTCCAAATTCTATCTTTTCCTTGTTCTAATTCCTTTAGGTAACCTTTCATTCCTTCGGCATCGTCCTTGATTGCCGTTCCCTGAACTTCTTTGATTTGTTCCATTAAATCTACTTGTAGACTCAACCTAAGAGCATGGACTCGTTTCTGTTTCTCATGGTACTTACGACTTAAGGCATCTGCAACTACATTTGCCTTTCCTTCGTGATATTGGATATCACAGTCGTAATCGCTTAGCATTTCCATCCATCTTCTTTGCCTCATGTTTAACTCTTTTTGCCCAAATATATATCTTAAACTCTTATGATCTGTATAAACAGTAAACTTACTTCCATACAGATAATGTCTCCATATCTTAAGGGCAAAAATTATGGCTCCTAATTCTAGATCATGAGTCGTATAATTCTCTTCGTGCTTTTTCAATTGTCTAGAAGCATACGCAATTACCTTCTTGCGTTGCATTAACACACATCCGTATCCTAATTTTGAAGCATCACAATATACTTCGAAATCTTCGGTTCCTTCTGGTAAAGCTAAGATGGGTGCATTCGTCAATCGATGCTTTAAAATCTTTAAAAGCTTCTTCTTGTCTAGGTCCCCATTCAAACTTAGCAGCTTTACAGGTTAACTTGGTTAAAGGTACGGCTATCTTAGAAAAATCTTTGATAAATCGTCTATAGTATCCAGCTAAGCCTAGAAAACTTCTTATCTCCATTGCTGTCTGTGGGACTTTCCATTTCGTAATTGCTTCTATCTTAGCAGGATCTACATGGATACCTTCGTGATTTACCATATGACCTAAGAATTGTACTTCTTGCAGCCAAAATTCACATTTCGAGAATTTGGCATAAAGCCTTTCTTTTCTTAACAAGGTTAAGAGAACGTGTAAGTGTTTACAATGTTCTTTTTGGCTTTTGGAGTAAATAAGTATATCGTCGATGAAAACGATCACAAATTTATCCAAGTATGGTTTACAGATTCGATTCATCATGTACATGAATGCTGCTGGGGCATTTGTTAATCCAAAGGGCATGACTGTAAACTCATAATGACCATACCTAGTTCTGAAAGCAGTTTTAGGTATGTCTTCTTCTTGTACTTTCAACTGATGATATCCGGATCTTAAATCTATCTTAGAGAAATACCTAGCTCCTTACAATTGATCAAAAAGATCATCAATCCTAGTAAGTGGGTATCGATTCTTAATCGTAACCTTATTCAATTCTCTATAATCGATACACATTCTCATCGATCCATCTTTCTTTTTCACAAACAACACTGGTGCATCCCAAGGGGATGAACTAGGTTGTATGAGTCCTTTGCTTAATAATTCATCTAATTGCTTTTTCAATTCTAGCATTTCGGTAGGTGCTAATCTATATGGTGCTTTGGCTATTGGTGCAGTACCTGGAATTAAATGAATTCTAAACTCTACTTCCCTATCAGGTGGTAATCCAGGTAATGCTTCTGGAAAAACATCGGGGTATTCTGAGACTATCGGGATATCCTGAAGTTTCTTATCTTTAGTGTCAATGATTACTGAAATCATATACACCATTTCCTGCTTTCTCGAATAACTTGCCAATTTCATTACTGAAATAAATTTCAGTGGCTTTCGAGGTTTATCTTCAGTAATTAAAATTACCTCTCCTGAAGGAGTTTGAATTTCTACGGCATTTTTATCACATAGGATTCGTGCATGGTTGGCTATTAACCAATCCATTCCTAATACTACATCGAATCCGGCTAAATTCATTGGTAACAGATTCGAAGAAAACTTATGGCCTAATAGTTCTATTTTTCCTTTTTGCCAAACTGTATCTATTTTCACAGAATTTCCTTCTGCTGTTTCGACTGTAAAAATCTGCCTAAGAGTGGTTAAAGGTAATTTAAGAGCTTGACAAAATGAAGTATTAATAAAACTTTGGTTCGCACCAGAGTCAAATAATACTTTTGCAAACACATCCTGTACTAGGAACGTACCAGCTATCACATCTGGAATGAGTTCGGCCTCCTGAGTGGTCAGCTGGAATGCGCGTACATTCTTCTTGGTTGCTCCTTCAGCTGATTTAGCTTTGTTGTCTACTGGTTTAGATAGCTTAGGACATTCGGATTGGAAATGTCCCCTTTCTCTGCAGTTATAACAAATTCTTGTTTTCTTCCTGCAGTCTTCTTCACGATGTCCTTTTGCCTTGCAAAAATTGCAAACTATATTGCATTGTCCATAATGCGTCTTTTTGCAATTTCTGCAGAAAGGAGGTGATGAGGATTGCCCTGTTCCTCTTTTCTTGGTATTACCCATACGAAATCCTTGGGTAATCTTTTGAGCTATTTCCTTCTTACGATCTTCTTCTCTTGTGCGCACCAATTCATCCGTTAGGGTGTTAGCTAATTCTACAGCATCGTCAATGGTACGAGGTCTCGCAGCTTTAACGATGTTTCGGATTTCACTAATTAACCCCCAGATGTAACGGGAAATAAGTACCGATTCTGGCGAAGCCAGTGTTGGCACTACCCTTGCGTATTCAAAGAATGTCGAAGTATAGCCCCGGCAATCTACTCCTGTCATGCGGTGACTTAGGAATTTGTTTGCCATTTGATCTTTTTCATATTCGGGACAGAATTTTCTTTCTACAAGACTCTTAAATTCTTCCCAACTCATGGCATAGGCTATCCTTCTTTCTTTTGCCTGGAGGATCGTGTTCCACCATTCTAGTGCTCCTTCTTTGAACAGATTTGATGCATACATCACTTGATCCTCTTCGGCACATTTGCTTATTGCAATTACTGCTTCGGTTTTCTCTAACCAGCGCAGTGTTGCAGTTGCCCCTTCGTTACCTGCAAATTCAGTGGGTTTGCAAGCAAGAAATTCTTTGTAAGTGCAACCAGGTGTTGCAGCTTTTATTCTTTTTAGAAGTGGGACTTGTTGCGGATCATGATCGTTATGATTACCGCCTCCATTTATGCTGTTACTGCCGTTGTTTTCCAGAGTACGTTTACTATGATTCAAGTGTTGTGGTTCTGCAGGTTTTTGAACAGCAGCCACAATTTCTGGAATAGCATGGGATATCCCTTGGGCGATAAAGTGCTCGATATCTTGTCGGGTTATATATTGATCTTCCTGTTCTTGCTCAGATTGATTTACTTCATTAATTGGTTCATTGTTAGCGTTTTCCATCTGCTAATTAGTAGGAATTATTAGTGTCTAATTTATTAATAACAAAATTAGCACAGATGAACACATAAATTATTACAACATACAAGCATAACCAAAATTGTCGATTTCTCGACCTTCATTTTGTTATTGTATATTGTATATGCATCCGTACACACCGTATCTTACAAAGTTTTATTGCCCTTTTTACAAAGTTTTAGGTTACTTATTTACACTATTATACAATACGGCTTCCTGACTTTTTCGTGGTTTGACTGATAGTTCTAGTAACGATGCTCCCTCTCATCGTATTTCCAAGATAGTTGCTCTCCCATTTCTCTGATCCTATTACCTGTACCTATCAGTTCTTCACCGAACTGACGAAGTTCAGCTAGGTTTTCATTACTCATGGGAGGATTAGGGATTGGTTCTGGATCGAATTGTGGAAGGAAACTATAAGGACTATTAACTATGCTTTGGAATTTCCAGTCATTTGTCCACCATTCCTCCAGTTCGCCCAGTGGTCGGGTGTGGATTAAAGGTTCTGGAACAGATGGCGCTACATTTAAGGGAAATTGGACTGTAGCCGGGTAAGGGTACAAATTATTGCGAATCGGGCTTATGACATCACAGTTTTCTAGTAGGCGATCTATTTCGTCCTGGAACGTGATTTCTTCTGGTTGTTTTGAACTCTCTCCAATCTCTATTCCCTTTTGCTTAAGATCTATTCCTATTTCTTTTTCTGGTGGTTTAGAACTTTCTCCAGTTTCTATTTCCTTTCCCTTGTTCATGCTCACAGGATTTTCTATTTTAGGAAGTCTCCTAGTGGCTGGTTTCCTACGGCGTACTTTCCTCCACCCTACGTATCTTCTCTTCTTTTTAGGTTTAGCTTTTTCCAACGGTGGAGCTTGGAATTCCACAGGTTCTTCTATGTCAGCAATGTAACCAGTAAAGTCGTAAGAGACTTCGATTGGTACTGGATATAAGTTGAGATTCTGAAATGCTTCCGATATCTCACTCATGCTGCATAGCATATATGCAAAATACAAGAATGCAATGTTAAAACTTTGGAACAAAGTTTAACAAACAAACACTGAAGTTTTATTGCATATTAATTTATACAGAGGACAACAGAAATAAACACACTAGGATTTTATTTATTTACTGGATAGTGATTTTTCTTACTAGCCCCGACTTATCAGATATTTAGAGATTTGCATTTTTTGCTACAGTAGCTAGCATATAGAGATTTGCCCATTTTTCGTCTAGTTTGTCTTCCCAAGGTGAACTATTACCCAATTCCTGGACTTCTGGGTTAAACCTAACTTTCTTGGTTCGGGGTTTCTTTTTCTCCTGACTCTTTTTAAGTATCGAATCCCTTTTCTCTGGGGAAAGAGGATTCTCATAGTTTGCCTTGCGGACAAAGATTCCTTCTTCTAGTTTTACTGGGTTTTTAGAAGAAGATGCGATATCTAATTTGTGGTAGATAGCAGACAGCTTTTGTTTACCCATACTGTAACTAACAAATAATCAGTTAATAAAACATATAATCACAGAATGACAACTAGTAGGATTAAGTATTTGGTTAAATACTTAATTCAGTAATAGGCTTAAATCAGTGGCTCGATCAGTGGCTCAATAGTTATTAATTAGCTCTGATACCACCTTATTTCTGTCACGGCCCCCGGCCCGGTTTGACCCGTTCCTGGGGCCGCGGGACAGAAATCCCGTGGTATCTGATTTATGCGACAGCGGAAGTCTTTTATTACAGGATCTTTTCACCGTAAAATGCTCGTTTAATATATTACACAAAGTTTTTAGGGATAAAATCCCATAATTTACAATAAGTTGATTTCACACAGAAATCATTATTTTCCAAAACATGTTTTATTTATTTATTCACAAGGAGCCACTTCTCTGAGCTTGTAGTGCTTTACTGCACTTTTCCTGGATCACATAGATCACCTGAAACATGTTGGAAAAAGGTTTTGTCAGCGGGGAAATACTGAGTGAATCATTCTGTTTTCTAAAACGACCCGTTAGTTATAAATTACAGTATTAAGAGCGATTACAATGTTTCTGATATCAAACCAACTACCCACAGTATTTGTCACTCGACCAACCATTGGCTAGCCCATTTGTCCAATGGTGTCTGTGACTGTGGTCAGATCACCCCTTGGCCACCCGTTTGTCCAAGTGTGACGGGAAACAAGTAATGTATACAAAACCCCACATACCGGCTGTAATATGGTGATTACAAAGACTTAATCCCTGTACTTATAACTTTGAAAATAACTTTGGAGTTTTGTACAACTTACTCACAATCTGTGAGAAAACAGTTTTAAAAGAAGAATGACTCACATTGCAGATTACGAGCAAGATATAAGCCTACTGATTAGCCTTGATTAAACCTAGTTTAACACAATGCACACACAGGCAGGTTAGTAACTAATACAGCAGTTACGTCAATTCACGAGATTAAACCCTCACAACGATTAATCAGTGCAATACTCGATAATTCAATCGGATTCACAACAAATAACATAGCATAGTCCGAATTCGAACAACACTCTAATATTCAAGTCGAAATCACGACGAATAATCAAAGTACAAGCTCAATTTGAGCAGCACCCGGACTATCGTTGGATAGTTATAATCGATCGGACGTTGGATCGTAATAGCGATCGAGTTATTACCCTGATTGCGGCAGCACCTCGTGATCGTGTGTGTGTGTTGTGGACTGTAATCGATCTAACTCGACGTACAGACAGCGATTCTACGTCGCTTTTGTTTCAACAGTTAAGTGCCAAGGTCGGCTATTTATAGCCAGAAATTCGACTCGCTTACGGACCGTATGACCTAACCCTTACGGTCCGTAAGGCTGACCGGAAGGCTTACGGTCCGTAAGGCTTAACCTTTACGGTCCGTAAAGGGTGCAACCTATTTCCTAGCCTAGCTGAGTTCGGGTCTTAGCTTTGGTGAGTCAAAAATTCAGCCAATCAGCCTTTAGCAACGATTTTAATTAGATAATTATCAATTAGGGTTTGCCCCCCTCGAGTTTTAGGGGCCCTGATCCTGATTCCGATTGTTCCGGAAATTTCAGGGTTTATGCCAAATTATTTGGGTGTCTTAATTAGGGTTTTCTTATTGGATAATTATTATCCTAATTATGGGTTTTAGTGACAGTTGTTACACTTACAATGGAGCAGAACCTCGTTATTTAGGGGGTATTATACCCGAGAATTATGTTAAATCTTCAGAATTTCGAGAGAGAAAGAAATTTGGTGCGATTCTAGACTAAAGGCCGATGCCATCTATTTATAGGTGACTCTTCAACTTCTCTCGCGGCCCGCATAAGATAAGCTTAAGGCTTACGCGGCCCGCGTAGTAGGGGGGTCTCGGCGTAGCTAATCCGGGTCACACATGTAGGTTCAACATGCGTCTGACACGTGTCAACACCGGGTGTTGCCTCATTTCCGATCGCTCGCGGCCCGCGTAGGCTCAAGGGGTGGCTTACGTGCCCCGCGACAGCCTCAATTTCTTTGTTTTTATTTTATTTTTAATGTTATATCATATTTTGGGCTCAGTTTTTACATACGGGGTGTATTTTAAGACATATTGGGGTATCTTAAAATATGTTAGGGCGTCGAAAAATATTTCGAGGGTGTTGGTTTACTTTAGGGTTGTTATATTCTCCCCACCTTGTTTTAGAGCTCGTCCTCGAGATCTACTGGAACAAGTGTGGATATTTTCTTTGCATTTCTGATTCAAGCTCCCATGTGTATTCTGGTCCTCTTTTGGAGTCCCACTTCACTTTCATTAGAACTAATCTCTTATGCTTGAGATTTTGACTTTCCTGTCTTCAATTTGTAGAGGCCTCTTGTTATAGGTCATTTTCTGAACATATATCCTGACTAATATTCCGCTTTTGATTGTTTATTTGAGATCAGGATACCGGATCGGGATATTGGTAACATCCTGAAACGATATCCTGGTAATAACTTACTTGACCACGTGCAGATTGAAGGGTATGAGTCTCCAACGTTCAAGTGGATTTCTTCTCCTTGAGACTCGGGCAAAACAGTTGGGAGAAAGACGTTGAAGCCGGAAGATGGACTACAACGTTCACATGTGGAATATTCGCCGGATCCCGGAAAAGTAGGATAGTTGGTTACTTTCTATTTACTATAAACAGATTGATCGGATCAGATTAAGTCACATACACTCTTTCGCACACCTTGCTCTCTAGTTACTAGCTACCACTACACACCAACACTTGTACTCAAATCTCATTGTAACACTTAGTTGATCCGTATCATATCCTGCACTGTATCCTGATACTTGAAGTAATTGAAGAACAAGGCAACTACGATTGTTAGCTCCCGAGGTTTTATGCCGGCGATCTAGATTGATCAAGGGCTTTCCTCGTACATCTCGTGTCATTTCCTTTACTTTTTTGCTCATTGTTTGATCATAGATACAGCTCTATATCCTGAGCCGTATCCTGAAAACTGTTTTTACAAACAACATAACAAGCATATTTTTAATACACTTTTTAGCACACTACCTTACTTAACTAATTTGATCACTAAATTGCTCCGGTAATTTTTGACCAAAACAATTTGGCGCCCACTGTGGGGCAAGTGGTGCTATCTTTACTAAAAATCTGTGTGAAATCATTAATTGTCTTTCTGTTTTCAAAACTTTTTGCCACATTATTTGCAATGGCCACAAGATTAAGCATGAGCTCCTCCACTGTGTCTGCTATAGCTTCTGCTACTTGACGGGTGGTCCGTAGGACAACCCTTAAAAGGCTTAACATAACGCACATTCTACATGTTATCCGGTTATTTGTTTGAATTAGATAATCACAAGATGTTGATGATGCAGGTGTTAAAGTGTGCAAGATGCGGGTTTTAGGAGGTATGACGGAATGTTAGAGTTGTTGGAGTCAAAAAGCGAAAGAATGAAAAGTTGGCAAAGAAAGAAAACTCAGCACCGTAAGCTACGCCACCAGGCCGTAGCTTACGACCCTCATATCATGTTAAAAAGTGCCGCCGTAGGACAGGAAGCCAACACCGTAAAGCTTGTTGATCGCCGTAAGCTACGGCGATGAGCCGTAGCGTACGGCACTATGCTGAGTCCCGGAATGATATTGACCGCCGTAAGCTACGACACCTGGCGTAGCTTACGGCGCCGACTGATCCAAACTCGTAACTCCTGCATTGATTGGCCATTTTATGGAGCATTATGGGTCCTCATCATGGGTCTTCGGTTACACCTGATTGGAACACGATTTGGAAGCATTAATTAGAGACTTGAAGGCTTTGGAACATCATCTCTTGAATAATCTTTCACTAAAATTATCTATCTCATATTAGTTTTTGTTGGTAAAAGTTGTGAACACTATTATCTTTTCATTTTGTCATGATGTTAGCTAAAGCCATGAGTGGCTAGATACTTGAATGGTTATCTTATGTTGAAGGTTTGTGGTAAACTTTCGTGTTTTTATCTATATTTCTAGAATAACAATTCCTTTTCGTTTGAATTGATTGTTATGGTGTATAATTGCTTGTTAGTAACTTGTTGATTCTTATGTTGAACTAATTAGAAACCATACGTTCTTGGTGCCGTTGGCAATCGAGATATCATGGGTATAGTTAGGTTTGGGTAAGGGTTGATTGATCAGCGGGTGATAACCTCACGTTCTCGGAATCTGAGTACTTCGTCCCCCTTCATCACTGCAATCGATTATACATGAACTATGTCTATGTAGTTCTTTCTAGTGAATGCTAACACAAAAGTTGAAGCAAACCGGATACTAAAGATAGCCGTTTATTTCCAAATTGTTTACAATCTCAAATTTTCATTTTGCAAATTAGTTAATTAATCTTAGTTTTTAAAACCAATCAAAATCCAAACTTAGAGAAGCATCGCAAATAGCACATTTTCCACAAACTCCCTGTGTTCGATACCCACTTGCCACTATCTACATAGTTGTTATTGGGATTAAATTTGCGTGACCACGACATCACGTCACTACTCCTGGTTCGGTGCTTCCACCACCGCCTCCAAGGATGCCCGCTCCTTCACATCCACAGGATATTATCCCCACTCGGAGTATTCAGGGATCTGCTCCCGTTTTAGCTTCAAATGATGAAATTCTAACCGGGGAAATATTGTGCCTAGCCATCCCTAGAATCCGGCTCCTGAGATGCCCTCTTCGGTTAGAGTGTCAACTGTGAGGAGCTCAGGATATGCTTCAGGATATGGCCAAAATCCTCAGATTGGTAACGTGTCTAATAATAATAATACTCTTGCCACTAACAGTGTTGGATCTTTGCAGGATACAGGTGTGACATCGGCATTATCTAGGGAGCTTCAGAAGCTAAAGGATATGATATCCAGCGTACCTGGGGTGGTTCAGCCGATCCCTGAAGTATCCCAGGATAGCCACAGGATATCTCGGTTTGTCCATCCTATTTGTGATGCTGAAATCACAAAAAGATTCCAAACTCCCAACATGAAGCTTTATGATGGAACCACGGATCCTGAGGAGCATATTGCCCAATATAGGGAACGGATGGAAATTCAACCCTATCCCTCCGGAACTTAAGGAAGCGTGCTTATGCAAGGGTTTCGGCTCTACCTTAACAGGATCAGCCTTAAAATGGCTGTTAAACGTTCCTCCTCACTCAATTACTTCCTTTGCTCATTTGGTTAACTTATTTAATAGTCAATTATCTTGCAGCCAGAGTTTTGAGAAATTAACCAGTGATCTTTACAGGATAACTCAAGGACCTCAGGAATCCTTGAGGGACTATGTGAATAAGTTTAGCCGGGAATCCTTGGATATCCCGCACCTTGATGTCGTAACGGCTGTGCAGGCTTTCAAGATGGGATTGCAGAAAGATTCCCAGTTTTACTAGGATCCTGTGATGAATCCCTGCAGGAATCTGGATGAAGCTCGTAACAGGGCATTGAGATATATCAGGCTAGAGGATGATAAGAAAATGCAAGAGAGGATGAATGCATCCTCAACATATGAATCAACTAACAGGAAGTCAGAATCCACGTACAAACCATACCACTCTAAGCCGTATGGTAGAAATGATAACAAGAAAGTGAATGCTGTTGAAGACGAGGATCCTGAGGAGTATCCTGAGTTATCCGAATATTGTTTTTCTGTTAATATACCTGAACTAATATATGCTATGCAGGGTTTAGGAGACAAAGTCAGGTGGCCTCGGAAGAATCAACAAAAGGCTGATTGGAAGGATAAGTCCAAATGGTGTGCCTTCCATGAAGATTTTGGACATATTACAGAGGATTGCATTGCTTTGAGGAAGGAAATAAGCTATCTTCTGAGCAAAGGTTATCTGAAGGATCTCTTGGGAAGAAAGAAAAACAAGGGTCAGGATACTGAGAAGGATCCTGAACGTGCAGCATCACCTCCTGCGGATGCCAAGATAATCAACTTTATTTCAGGAGAATCCGACATTTGTGGAACTTCATATTCAGCAGCCAAGAGGCATGCAAAGGAGGCTAAAGCTGAAAGAGGGGAAAGGCCAACCAGGATGACAATCCTCACAGCTGATAAAGTGATCACTTTTGATAGCGATGACAGGGATACTGTCCAGGATCCTCACCATGATGCTCTGGTAATAACATTATATGTGGCTAACCATTTTGTACGCAGGATATTGGTGGACAATGGAAGCTCCGTCAACATAGTCCAACTAGAGACGTTGAAGAGGATGAATGTATCCCCAATGGATATTGTTATGGGTGAAATTCTGCGCCCATATCCTGACTTTATATCTTGATTTTTTATTAGTTGTATATGATCAGGATACTGGATCAGGATACCGGATGAGGATACCGGACCAGGATATTGCTAACATCCTGAGGCAGTATCCTGACTGTTACTAACAATTTTCTTGTAAACGTTGATTACAAGGGACTAACGTTCATAAGGACCAAATCATCCTGAAGACCCGCTCAAATTGGTTAGGATAAGGACGTTGATGGCGGAAAAATAGCTCTTGTAACGGTCAACATTGAAGAAAGGCGTATTTTATGGGAGCTGGTCAAAGATATTAATGTTGTAACGGTCATGGAAGCTTAAATCCCGGAATTATGGTTAATATGCGCGTGGAAAACGAGTAGAAACAGTCCCCAACGTTCAGAAAGGAAAGTATCCTGGATTTTTGGCATAATATCCTGGATTTTTAGCATAGTTAGTTATTTCCTTTTACTATATAAAGGAATGATCAGATCATATGGAGAAATAACTTTCACACACACAATCTCTCGTACACTCTTGCTCTCTACCACCTGTAACCACTCACAAACACTCACACTTGTACTCGAATCGCATTGTAATACTTAGTTGATCCGTATCATATCCTGCATTGTATCCTGTTATTGAAGCAATAAGAAGAACAAGGCAGCCGACGATTGTCAGCTCCCGTGGTTTTATGCCGGAGATCTAGATTGATCAAGGGATTTCCTCGTACATCACGTGTCAAACTTTACGTTTTTGCTCATTGTTTGATTATTGATATAGTCTGATATCCTCGGACTATATCCTGAAACTGTTTTTGCAAACTAACAAACTGTTAGGGCAGGATTTTTAATGACCTGTGATCCTTACATGATATCCTAATAGTGATCCTTGTTTCTGTGGCAGGTAGTGATCCTCAGAAGAGCTCCAGGGTCAGGATCATGGATCATCCCAAGGATCCTCATACTAACGATTGTTCTCTTTGAATTTCATGTTGTTTTGTAGGAATTACGAGTTGGACCTGGTCTTGGCAACGTTATTAAGGAATCTTCCACGCTAATTTCGCACACGTATAACCAGAAATAGATGTTGTGGAGAATATGGAAACCTAGCACAAATTACGGATAGTTTGTTAGGCTAAATTTACTTCTATTTCTAAAAGGGGTAACGAGCTAGTAGTTAGGTGACTTGCCTAAATTCAACCACACACACTTATATAAACTGCACTCTCGAGCATTTGGCAGAAGACGACACATTTCTTACACGCTCTAGCATACTACACCATAGTGATCCTTGTACCTAGCTCGTTACTATCCGAAGTTGTAAAGATTATTTATTATATTTGAACTTGGTGATCGGTAGTTTCCATCACCCGAGGTTTTTATGCCGGAGATCATTCATTGATCAAGGGCTTTTTCCTCGTATAAATCCTTGTGTCACTTGTGCAATTTACATTTAAGTGATCCTTATCTTTATTCATCATTTCAAGCATCATTCCCCGTTACAGAGAGTTTGGTTGCATTATCCTTGTGTGATTTTTGACCAAAACAGTTTGGCGCCCACCGTGGGGCAATTGGTGCTTCATTCATAAGAAAGTTTTCTGTTGGTGATCATTCCGGATCGTTGCATACGAATACATGGCTTCATCGGTGAAGAATACCTCTACTGCAGATGTCTGCGGTCAATTCATCTCAGGGCATTCCACCTTTGCATCCACCACCAGCTGGATCTCATAAAAATGCTGAGAAGAAACCAACTCCTATTTTCTGTAAACCTCCAACTTCTTCTGCTTCCTATACTCCCACTACTAGTGACATATTTACTTTGATTTTGCAGATGAGAGATCATATACAGCAACAGGACAAGACCAACGAGAGGATCCTCAAAGAAATCGGAGATCTCAAGAAACAAAAGAAAGCGGCAGAGGATCATTCTCCACTGGTGCCCAAATCTTTGAATTTTGATACTCCGATGATTACTTCTCAGCCATCAGAGGTTCCAGACGTTCAACATGTGGGTGGACCAAGAGGAGTGCACTACGATTCAGCAATAGTGACTCAGGCATCAGGTTCATATTTCCAGCCGGCGGGATCCTATCCTCAGCATATGGGATCCTTCATGAATTCAGGAGCCTACTCAGGAGCACAACAGGTTCAAGGATCCTCCTTTGTTCCAGGATCAGGATATTTTAAAAAAGGCAGAGGTTTTTAAGGAACTTGGCCCTAATCAAACGAAATTCAATTAAATTTTTGGCCTTGTTGATTTAGAATTGTATCTGTTGCTACTCCTTTGTTCCAGGATCATCCCAGGTTCAAGGATCCTCTTTTGTTCCAGGATCATCCCAGTTTTAGGGATCCTTCCAGATGCCAGGATCCTTGAAGAGTTTGCAAACAGGAAGTTCAGATGTCCATCAAGGAGATTTTATTCCAATGCAGACCATTGCTTCCACTGGTCCCTCCATCATCCCAGAGTCCCAGCAATATGGATTCACATCCAGTGTTCCTAACTTGAACCCAATAGGAGGTAACACTTTTAATAATTCTCTTACCACTAACCATGGATTCATGCAGGATGCAGGTATCAACCATGCTATGGCCAAAGAGCTGCAAAAACTGAAGGATATGATATCAAGTGTTCCAGGGGTGGTCAAACCTATCCCGGAGATTGCAGATGGAAGCCATAAGATATCTCGTTTTGCACCACCAATTTATGATGCTGAGATACCCAAAAGATTCCATATTCCAACTATGAAGCTGTATGATGGTTCAACGGATCCTGAGGAACACATAGCACAATACAGGGAGAGGATGGAGATCAATCCAATTCCAGAAAGGTTAAAGGAAGCGTGCCTATGCAAGGGATTTGGATCCACTCTTACTGGATCAGCTCTCAAATGGCTGCTAAGTCTTCCCCCTTACTCTATTACTTCATTTGCTAATCTAGTTAACTTATTCAATAATCAATTTTCTTGTAGTAGAAAATTTGAACGATTAACTAGTGATTTATATAGGATAACTCAGGGTCATAATGAATCATTAAGGGATTACATAACCAAATTTAATAAAGAATCCTTGGACATTCACAATTTGGATATAGCCACGGCTGTTGAGGCCTTCAAAATGGGATTACTTAGGGATTCATTGTTCTATGATGATCTTGTTATGACACCATGCAGGAACCTAGATGAAGTAAGGACTCGGGCACTCTAGTTCATCCGGCTAGAGGATGACAAGAGGATCCAGGAGAGACTAGCAGGATCCTCAAAACAAGAAAAGCAAGGATCCTCGTTCAAGAACAACAAATTCAAATCCTATAACAGAACTGACAACCAGAACGTGCATGCTGTTGACCAAGAAGATGATGATGAGGATTATCCTCCAATTTCTGAGTATTGTTTTTCCGTTGATAACCATGAACTAATCCTTGCGATGCAGAATCTAGGAGAAAAAGCCAGATGGCCCAGAAAAAATGACAAACCAGCCGCAATTAAAGACAAATCAAAGTGGTGTGCATACCATGAGGATTTTGGGCATTTAACAGAGGAATGCATCGCATTGAGAAAGGAAATTGGATATTTGTTGAGCAAGGGGCATTTAAAAGAGTTGCTAGGAAGAAAAAAGCCAAGGACTTAGGATCCTGAAAGGATCCCAGAAAAAGCTCCAGCCCCTCCGGCAGATGCACAAGTGATAAACTTTATTTCTGGAGGATCAGACATCTGTGGTACATCCTTCTCAGCAGCTAAAAGGCATGCAAAGGAAGCTAAAATGGATAATGGAGAAAGACCTATTTGAACATCGAGTGTCTCGGAAGGAAAAGTCATAACCTTTGATGAGGATGATCGCGTTGACATCCAGGATCCTCATCATGATAGTTTAGTTATTACTCTTTTCATTTCTAACCATTTTGTCCGCAGGATCCTTATTGACGGAGGAAGCTCAGTAAACATTATCCAACTAGATGTTCTGAAGAAAATGGGTATCCCTGAATCAGATATCACACCAAGATCCTCCGTGCTTGTGGGATTTAGTGGCGGAACTAAGAGAACCCTGGGGGACATCAAACTCCCAATTTATGTGGAAGGATTACATAATTATCAAAAATTTTGTGTTATTGACTGTTTATCTTGTTGTAATGTTATCCTTGGCAGGCCCTGGATACACGATATGAAGGCAGTCCCATCCACCTACCATCAATGTGTGAAGCTCCCTAACCCTTGGGGAATAGTCAAGATCGATAGTGATCAGCAGGAGGCTAAGGATTGTTACACCTCATCAATGAAACCAGCCTCGAAATCAAGGGAGCAATAGCAATTAAAGTATCCTCCAAGGGATGTCTTGGAGGCAAGAGAGCAGGATGTGGTCGAAATCCTCATGGATCCTAGTGATCCTGAATCCAAAATCTATATCGGATCAGGGATCCTTGGCAAGATGAAAGAAGACCTTGTATCCTTCCTCAAAAGAAGAAAGTCTACCTTTGCATGGAAACACGAGGATATGACAGGTATATCTAAGGATATTATCACTCATAAACTTGGCATTGACAGGTCATTCAAACTAATCCATCAAAAAAGGAGGAAGTTTGCACCAGAAAGAAATGCCATTATCCAGGAAGAGGTAGAGAGATTGCTACGAGCAGGTATGATTAGAGAAGTAAAGTATCCAAGATGGCTGGCCAATGTGGTTATTGTTCAAAAGAAAAATGGAAAGTGGAGGGTATGTGTCGATTTCACTGATTTAAATAAGGCATGTCCCAAGGATCCTTTCCCATTACCCCACATTGACTCCATGGTGGATGCAACGGCGGGTCATGAACTGTTAACTTTTATGGATGCTTCATCTGGATTCCAACAAATTCAGATAGAACCATCTGACCAAGAGGATACGGCTTTTATGACCCCAACCGGTTTATATTGTTATATTGCTATGCCGTTTGGATTAAGGAATGCAGGTGCAACATATCAAAGGCTGGTGAATATGATGTTCAAGGATCAGATTGGACAGACTATGGAAGTGTACATAGATGATATGGTGGTGAAATCCATAAAAGCTGAGGATCGCCTAAGAGACTTGGAGGAAGCATTTGATATCCTTAACAGACATAACATGAAGCTTAATCCTTCAAAATGTCATTTTGGTGTTAAAACAGGTAAATTCTTAGGATATATGGTAACCAAGAGGGGCATTGAAGCAAGCCCGGAACAAATCAAAGCATTGGTGAATATCAAATCTCCTGCCAACGCTAAGGATGTGCAAAGGCTAACAGGCATGATAGCAGCTTTAAACAGATTTATATCCAATTCATCAAAGAAGTGTAAAGAATTCTATAAGGAAGAACAAGAAATTTGAGTGGACTGAGAAGCATGAGAGTGCTTTACGAGCCCTCAAAGAATACCTATCCTCAGCTCCAGCATTGATGAAACCAGAAAAGGGAGATGTGTTATCCTTATATCTTGCGGTATCCTCAAAAGCAGTAAGTGCAGTCCTTGTTAAGGATCATGAAGGTACACAATATCCCGTCTATTATGTAAGTAAGAGTTTACTTGATGCTGAATCCAGGTATTCACACCTTGAAAAACTTATTCTTGCATTAATTATGGCATCTACAAAGTTAAGACATTATTTTGAAACTCATGTTATTGTTGTTAAAACTAATTTTCCAATTAAGAATGTCCTCAGGAAACCAGAGATGTCCGGAAGGATGGCTAAGTGGGCAGTAAAGCTTAGTGCCTATGATATAAGATATGAGCCTAGAACAGCCATCAAATCCCAAGCATTAGCAGACTTTGTGGCTGATTTCAGTAGTGATTTACAAAAGGAAGCCGAATTGGAAGTCCAGCAGCTGGAGGAGACCAAGGATCCTTGGATACTACATACTGATGGATCCTCAAATGTCAAAGGCACGGGGCTTGGTATACTACTAAAATCGCCACAGGGGGACATAATACCCCACTCCATAGCTTGTGAGTTCCAAGCCACTAACAATGAGGCTGAATATGAAGCCTTGATTGCTGGTTTGCAAATTGCTAAGCATATGGGGATCAGGTATCTTGAGGTATACGTGGACTCGTTGTTAATCACTAATCACTTTAATGGATCCTATGCTGTTAAAGGTGAAAAACTAACTAAATATTTAGAGATAGTCAAAGAATTGGCACTCTCCTTTGTTTTCTTTAGTTTGACACAGGTGCCAAGGGAAGAAAATACAGAAGCTGATGCATTGGCTAATCTAGGATCATCTTTGAAGATCCCGGAGGATATAAGTATCCCCATTATCCATATCCTGGCTCCTGCTATTGAAAATCAAGTGACCATGGAAATAGAAGAGGATTCTGCAATGATCCCTAGTGAGGATACTCAATCTTGTTCAGGATCATGGATCTCACCAATCAGGAGATACTTACAACACAGAGAGATTCCTATGGGAGAAAACCCTAGGGCTTTCAGAATTAAGGTATCTCAATTCACAATCTTAAATAATATGTTGTATAAGCGATCTCTTGCAGGACTATATTTAAGATGTATCGAGGATCCTGAAGTTCAAGAAGTTTTAAAAGACTTCCATGAAGGAGATTGTGGAAACCACACTGGGGGCAGGGCATTGTTCTCAAGGATCTTAAGGACAGGATACTACTGGCCAACTATGAAAAGGGATGCTGTGGAGTATGCTAAGAAGTGTGATCCTTGTCAAAGACACAACAATATCCTTCATCAGCCGGCTGAATTTCTACATCCTATATCCTCCTCTTGGCCATTTATGAGATGGGGGATGGATATAGTTGGCAAGCTCCCTAAGGCACCTGGTGGAAAAGTGTTCATGCTTGCTATGACTGATTACTTCTCCAAGTGGATAGAGGCTGAAGCTTTTGCCCAAGTTAGAGAGAAGGAAGTTATATCCTTTATTAAGAGAAATATTATAACTAGATTTGGCATTCCTTCTGAAATTATATGTGATAATGGTTCCCAATTTATTGGGGGCAGAACTACTAACTTTTGTGGCAGCTGGGGGATTAAGATGATAACATCAACACCAGTCCACCCACAAGCTAATGGTCAAGCAGAATCATCCAACAAGATCATCATCAACAATTTGAAGAAGAAACTTGGATCCAAGAAGGGGAAATGGGCAGAAGAATTACCTTATGTGCTTTGGGCTGATAGGACAACCCCCAAGAATGCTACTGGTCAAACACCATTCTCTTTGGTATTTGGGGCAGAATCAGTGATCCCAACAGAAATGGTGGTTCCAACTGCTAGAACAAGTACCCGTGATCCTGAGGAAAATGATGAGAACCTGGTTCAAGACTTGGATACTATTGAGGAAATCAGGGATTTGGCTAGGATAAGGATGGCTAGCTACCAACAAAGAATGGCTGGTGCTTACAACAAAAATGTCAGGATAAGGAAATTCCAAGTTGGGGATATGGTATTGAGAAAAGCATTCCAGAATACCACCAATCCTGCTGATGAAAAATTGGCACCAAAATGGGAAGGCCCTTATTTGATTGAAGCTGAAGCAGGAAATGGGGCATATAGATTGCTAACCATGGAAGGTGATTTGCTACCAAGAGCCTGGAATGTTGTCCACTTGAAGAAATATTTCATGTGAGCAGGATCTTCCTGGCACAAATGATCCTTACTCTTGTAATATCCTAATCTTGAACTATTTCATTTTCTTATTTTCTTATTTAAGGATAAGGATCATGTATCCTTTATCCTTCTCTCACAAGATTTTGAGTTTTGATAGTCCAAGTATCCTTAGCATATTGTTGATAATCTTCAGAAGCAATTCAGATCCTTGGGTTTAACCCCAGTTGTTTGGGCTTGTCCCCAGTTATCCTTGGGCTTGTCCCCAGTTTCGCCTGTAGCGCACGATGATCCTGGTATAGTTCAAGTCTTTGGGACCAGTACTCGCTTTAGGGGCTGATAATTCCATTGTACTAGCTATACCTAGGATCCTACGTATAATGGTAGACGTACCATACATCCGTTCCTAAGGTTTCTAACGTTTTCACGTTAGCTAAGGTTTTGGCATTATCATGTCACTAAGTTTGGATAGTCGCCAGTAAGGGCCATACTCCAGTTTACATACGATCCTTGGGCTTGTCCCCAGTTATCCTTGGGCTTGTCCCCAGTTATCCTTGGGCTTGTCCCCAGTTATCCTTGGGCTTGTCCCCAGTTATCCTTGGGCTTGTCCCCAGTTACTAACTCTTATCTTATATTGGCTTAGTCCTAAGTTGTGCTCTATTTCAGGTCCTTGAAGTTAAACAACTAAGGATCCCTGATCCTTATTTCTCTCTAAGGTTTATCTTATAGTTATCCTGATTATGGTTAGGATCCTAACTTGGATCCTCAGGTATGATCCTTAACTATTTTTATCTTATTCATTGTTTATTTGAATAACCCTTATACTTTGACAACTGAACTTATGATCCTTAAAACATACACTACTTTTTGGGATTTTTCAACTATAGGATATTTGATCATGGATCATATCCTAAATGCTTTCAATCCGAGTTATTCAAAGTAACCTATTTAATAAGTATACATCAAGACAATTAAAAATTAAAAGAACTTAAAGGATAACAACACAGGATAAGCGACAAAAGTTAAGATTTTATTTATTAAGCATAAAGACTAACCCTTCATAGGTTGTCAAAATTACCTACCCCGAGCATCTACCAGCAATACGTGGCCTGTCCGCTGGGGTAGGTAAAGGGTGTCCATGATAATAGTTTTCAAGTTGTGCAGGAAAATAAAGGCGGCAGGATCACAATGGTTTCATCCCCCAAACAGAGGATCCCTCCACCATATGCAATCCTACCTATTGTCTGAAGGATCCTTGATCCTTGATCCTTAACCCTAAAACTATTGTTCATAAGTACAGACCATAAATTGTTCAAACAACCACCAAACAAACAAACAAAAAATTGGGCTCCGGCTATGTCTAGAAATTTCCTTCATCGCCCAATCCTGCAGCTTAATCCTTCGCTGCATCATCACCACTAGCTCCACTTGCCTCACCACCCTGATCCTTGCCACTGCCTCCAGCCTCAAGCGTCAAGATCTCCTCATCCTCTTCATCGTCCTCCAGTTCAGCCAGCCTTGCTTTCCAGCCCTCCACATCCCAGGTACTCTTGTCAAAAGCAGGATCCTGAGCTTCCATGGCCATTTTTCAGCTGGATCTTGTACATTGCTATGGCGGCGGAAACCTTAGCATCCTGAGTGATCTCGTGCTTCTCATAGTCAAAGTTGATCAGCATCTTGGCAGCATCATTCTTGGTGGCCTGGAGCTCCTTCTGAAGATCGGCTATCTTGAGGTCTTTCAGCACAGCAACTTGTTGAAGATCAGCGATCTTGCTATCCTGATCCTCAACGTGGCCAACATAGGTCTCTATCTCAGCAAATTTCTGCAAGGAAGATAACATCAGAACCAAGTGATCCTCAAAACGAGTAGGATATATAAGCTGGGACAGTGATCCTTACCTCACTGAAGTACTCCAGGAACTGTTGGCGGATCAAGGGAAGGCCTTGCAGATCCTTAGCCTCGGAGGTCTTTCTCTTCTTGCCTCCCTTTCCTCTGAGGGGTGCTTTAGGGACTGAAGCAGTTGGGCTAGCAGCAGGAGTCTTCTTCTTAGAGGATCTGACATTGGTGAGATCGGTGATGCTGAACTTCGAGGCAGACTTGGTGGATTTTCCAGCACCTACACAACCAAAACAAGATAAGTATTTTAACTTAATTTGAATTCCAGTATATAATTACTCTTTAAATAAGGATACTTACTTGACATTGTGACAGAAGCAGAGGATACTTCCTAAGAATCCTGGGTGGTAATCTTGAAAGTTCTTATTTCAGGATCAAGCTTCTTGAAGGCCAAGAGTCTCTCTTTTGCAGCAGGAGTCAACCTAAGATGTGAAACGGAGATAGCTGCACAACAAGAAAACAAAAGCATGTCAGTGATCCTTATACTAAAGGATAAGTTCTACGGTGATCCTTCCCAGGATCCTCTATCCTACCATGGGTAGCCCACTTCTTGGGTAAATCCTTCCCATCAGGGATGGTATCTCTCCTCACAAAAAAGAATCGCCGCTTCCAGTTAGTATCATTCTTGGTAGCCTTGAAGATCGGATGCTCCTCCCCAGGTCTACGTTTGAACAGATAACGATGGGAACCAAAGGTGGTCAGATCATACAGCTCACCTAACTCGGGCATGCCTAAGTCTATCCCCTCTTGCTCGATGATCCTCTCAAGGGTATACAAAACCCTCCAGATCATCGGCATGGCCTGAATGTAAGATATGCCGGTCAAGGAGAAGAAGGATTGGGTGAAGGCTGGAAAGGGATACATGTAACCTATGGCAAACGGGGTCACAGGGAAAGCAATCCATGAATCTGAAGTATGATCGCTCAGGGCAGAAGGATCATGGGGTTTGAACACAGTATTTGCAGGAAAACAGCACCGAATCCTGTCAATTTGAGGATCAGTGAAGATACAGCGTTCTTTAGCAGAGTTTGTAATGATCCCTTGACTCTTGAAGGGGCTTTCCTTCTGAAGACCCTTGGTAGGGGAATTCCGGAGCAACATTTTTGAACGAAATAGATACGAGAAGAAAAACAGAGCAAGCAAGAAAGAAGATGAAGGGGAGAATACCTATTCAAATCCTCTGAATGCGGTTATAAAGGGAGAAGTTCTTGATTTTAAATGCAGACGATCCTATCCCTATCTCTATTTATAATCATGATTTGTGCAGGGCTGTCACCTCCGTGACGTCAGGATTGCAACGGATAGTTCGTTTACAACGGCTATATATCTGTTGAGTTAGTTACAGATAAGATCAGCAAAATATAACTCGTCAACGTTTCACAATTACTCCTTATATTTTGGGGGCAATTGTTAGGGCAGGATTTTTAATGACCTGTGATCCTTACATGATATCCTAACAGTGATCCTTGTTTCTGTGGCAGGTAGTGATCCTCAGAAGAGCTCCAGGGTCAGGATCATGGATCATCCCAAGGATCCTCATACTAACGATTGTTCTCTTTGAATTTCATGTTGTTTTGCAGGAATTACGAGTTGGACCTGGTCTTGGCAACGTTATTAAGGAATCTTCCACGCTAATTTCGCACATGTATAACCGGAAATAGACGTTGTGGAGAATATGGAAACCTAGCACAAATTACGGATAGTTTGTTAGGCTAAATTTACTTCTATTTCTAAAAGGGGTAACGAGCTAGTAGTTAGGTGACTTGCCTAAATTCAACCACACACACTTATATAAACTGCACTCTCGAGCATTTGGCAGAGGACGACACATTTCTTACACGCTCTAGCATACTACATGTTTTGGTCAAAAATCACACAAGGATATTGTAACCAAACTTTATGAAAACGGGGTATGATGCTTGGTTGATTATGAAAGTAAAGGATCACTTCTGTGATTAAGATGCAAAGACACAATGATTTATACGAGGAAAAAGCCCTTGATCAGTGAATAATCTCCGGCATAAAAAACCTCGGGTGATGGCAACTACCGATCACCAACTTCAATATAACAAAAATATGATTACAACTTTGGATGATAATGAGCTGAGTACAAGGATCACTATTGCTTTTGGTGTCTAAGTGTGTGAGAGTTGCGTTGTATGTCGTGTGTCCTTCCGAATGAGGAAGAGTGGTATTTATACATGTGTTGGTGACATATTTTAGGTAGCTAAACTAATATTCAGCTCATTACCCCTTTAGAAATGAGATACAATCTAGCCTAAATAGCCGCCCATAAATCAAGCCAAGTTTCCATATCCTGTGCAACGTTTATCTTCAATTAAGCTCTTGCCATAATTGTGAAGACGCGTCCCTGGATCATGATGCCTAGAGCGTATCCTGCTAGATGTTCCTGCAAAACAATATTGCATTAAGCGGAAGTGGCCGTTAGTATGAGGATCACCATAATGTCCCATGATCCTGATCCTGAAGTCCTGCTGAGGATCACTGTCTGCCAAAGAAACAAGGATCACTGGTTAGGATCATGTGTAAGGATCACCTATAATAAAAATCCAGCCCTAACAATTGCCCCCAAAATATAAGGAGTTGATTGTAAATTAACGAGTTGTATTTTGTTTTGATCTTATCTCCAACGGGCAACTCCGAGTAACTAGCCGTTAATATTGAACTAGCCGTTACAATCATTACGTCATGGATGTGACAATCCCTGCAAATCATGATTATAAATAGGAGATAGGGTGAGGATCAGTTTGTATTTAAATTCAAGATACACTCCCTTTATATTCTGCACCGAAGATTGATCAGGTATCTTTCTCTCTTTCTTTTCTCTTTGCTCTGTTTTCTGCTTCTACTCTGTTTCCGTCTCGTCTCAAACATGTTGCTCCGGAATTCTCCACACAAGGATCCCAAGAAGGATAGTCCCTTAAAAAGCCAGGGGATTATCAAGGATTCTCCTACGGAGAGGTGTTGTTTCACTGATGTTCACATAGACAGAATTCGTCATTGCTTCCCGGCGAATGCTGTTTTCAAGTCCTTCACACCTACCGCTCTGAGTGACTCTGTTTCGAATACCTGGGTGGCTTTTCCTGCTACTCCATTCACCATAGGGTATTCATATCCTTTCCCATCGTTCACCCAATCTTTCTTTTCCTTAACCGGCATCTCATATATCCAAGCTATGCCGATGATCTGGAGGGTTCTGTATACCTTTGAGAGGATCATCGAGCAGGAAGGGATTGATCTGGGGATGGCGGAATTAGCTGGGTTTTATGATCTCACCACATTCGGTTCTCACCGGTATTTGTTGAAACGGAAAGCCGGGGAGGATCATCCTGTTTCGAAAGTTACCAAAAATGACACAAATTGGAAGCGTCGTTTCTTCTTCGTGAGAAGGGATTCCCTCCCTAATGGGAATGATCTGCCCAAGGAGTGGGCCACTCATGGTAGGGTAGAGGATCCTCGAAGGATCACTATCAGTCCTGTCTCATTTGATGAAGATCACTAATGTCTTTTTTCCTTTGCAGCTATTTCCATCGCTCATCTCAAGTTAACCCCTGCTGCAAGAGAAAGAGTTTTAGCTTTTAAAAGGCTTAATCCTGAGGTCAGAAGTTTTCAAGTCACCATCCGAGATTCACAAGAAGTATCCTCCGCGTCTGCCACAATGTCAAGTAAGTATCCTTTTCAAAAAGTAAGTTCTAGGCAAAAAATATTAAATTAGTTAGGAGACTTATCTTGTTTTGATTGTGTAGGTGCTGGGAAATCCGCTAAGTCTGCCAAATCTGCCTCCTTGTTTGGGATTGATGATCTTGCCAAGGTCACGTCTTCGAAGAAGAAGACTTCTGTTGCTAGTCCTTCTGCTTCAGCCCCTAAATTACCCATTAGGGGTAAGGGAAAGAAGAGGAAAGTTTCTGAGGATCTTCAAGGATTTCCCCTGATTCGCCAGCAGTTTCTTGATTCTGTCAACGAGGTTAGGATCACTGCCCCTATTGGTTATCCTGATGTTTTTTGAGGATCACCCGTGTCTGACGTTATATCCTGTTGTTTTTGTAGAAACTTACTGAAATAGAATCTTATGTTAGCCACGTTGAAGATCAGGATCGCCAGATTGCCGACCTTCATCAAATGGGTGTGCTGAAGGATCTCAAGATCACTGATCTTGAGAAGGAGATCCGGGCTGTTAAGGATGAGGCTGTCAAAGCATTGATCAAGTTCGATTATGAGAAGCATGACATTACTCAGGACGCTAAAGTCTCTGCCGCGATAGCTATGTACAAGATACAACTGCAGATGGCCACGGAGGCTCAGGATCCTTCCTTTGATAAGAGCACATGGGATATTGAAGGCTGGAAGGCAAGGCTAGCAGAGTTGGAGGATGGCGATGATGTTGAGGATATCCCTATGCTTGAAGGTGGAGATGCCGGTAAGGATCAGGGGGAGGCAAGTGGAGCTGGTGGTGATGGTGAAGCGAAGGTTTGAGCTGCAAGATTGGGCAATGATGGAAACTTCTAGACATAGCCGGAGCCCAATTTTTTAAATTTTGATAGTAGTTCGTGGTGTTTGAAACAATTATGGTCTGTAATCTTCGAACAATAGTCTTTAGGGTTAAGGATCCTGGATCCTTTGAACAATAGGTAGGATTACAAAAGGTGGAGGGATCCTCTGTTTGGGGGATGAAACCTTTGTGATCCTGCCGCTTTTTAATTTCCTGCATAATGCTAAGACCGCATAGACAATGGACACCCTTTGCCAACCCATGTGGACGGGCCACGTTTTGCTGGTAGAAATGTGGGTTGGCAATTTTGACAACTTTTTGAAAGGGTTAATGATCCTTTTATTTAATAATATAACTTAACTTTTCTGGATTACCTCGTGTTGTTATCCTTATCTTCTTGTTTCTCAGTTGTTTTTGTAGTATATTTTAAAGTAGCAAGAGTTGAAAATATATTTAATAAATTTAGGATATGATCCTAGATCAAATATCCTGATATTGAAATTATTCAAAGTATTTTAGTTCAAGGATCATAGGTTTGGTTGTCAAAGTATAAGGGTCGGTTAGGATAACGAATATAATCAAAATAGTCAAGGATCATACCTGAGGATCCAAGTTAGGATCCTTACCTTCAATCAAGACAATCATAGATAAGACTTTGATAGTTAATAAGGATTAAGGATCCTTATATGTTTAGACATCCAAAACCTGAAAAGTGAGATATAACTTGGGACTAAGCCAATGCAAAAGATAAATTAGTAACTGGGGACATGCCCAAAGGATAACTGGGGATGATCCCGGGGGATCACTGGGGACAAAACCCAAAGGATAACTGGGGACAAGCCCAAAGAATCGTATGTAAACTGGAGTATGGCCCTTTTCTGGCGACTATCCAAACTTAGTGACATGAAAATGTCAAAACCTTAGCTAACGTGAAAACGTTAGAAACCTTAGGAACGGATGTATGGTACGTCTACCATTATACGTAGGATCCTAAATATAGCCAGTACGATGAGGTTGTCAGCCCCGAAAGTGGGTACTGGTCCCAAAGACGTGAACTATACCAGGATCATCGTGCGCTGCTGGCGGAAACTGGGGATAATCCCAAGGATAACTGGGGTTGGACCCGAGGATCTGCGGTGCTTTTGAAGATCTTTGACGATATGCTGAAGATACCTGAACTTATCATAACTCAAATGTTTCGTGAGTAGAGGATGAAGGATACATGATCCTTATCCTTAGGTAAAAAGTAAGAAAATGCAATAGTTTCTAGGATAAGCATATTACCAGAGTAGGGATCACTGATATCACCGGGATCCTTTAAGGCTACTTCGACGTAAGGATCATGTGCACGGAGGATCATGTTCACATGAAATATTTCTTTAAGTGAACAGCATTCCAGGCTCTTGGCAACAAGTTTCCTTCCATGGTTAGCAACCTGTATGCCCCCTTTCCTGCTTCAGCTTCAATCAAGTAGGGACCTTCCCATTTTGGTGCTAACTTCCCGTCAGCAGGATTGATAGTATTTTGAAATGCTTTTCTCAACACCATGTCTCCTACTTGGAACTTCCTTATCCTGACATTTTTGTTGTAGGTACCAGCCATTCTTTGTTGGTAGCTTGCCATCCTTATTCTAGCTAGATCCCTGATTTCCTCAATAGTATCCAAATCCTGAGCTAGGATTGCAGCATTTTCTTCAGGATCACGAGCGATTGTTCTAGCAGTTGGGATCACCATTTCTGTTGGGATCACTGCTTCTGTCCCAAATACTAAAGAGAAAGGTGTTTGACCAGTGGCATTCTTGGGAGTTGTCCTATCAGCCCATAGCACATAAGGTAACTCCTCTGCCCATTTCCCTTTCTTGGATCCTAGCTTCTTCTTCAGATTGTTGATGATGATCTTGTTGGATGATTCTGCTTGACCATTGGCTTGTGGATGAACTGGTGTTGATGTTATCATCTTGATTCCCCAACTGTCACAAAAGTTAGTGGTTCTGCTTCCAATGAATTGGGAGCCATTATCACATACAATTTCAGAGGGAATGCCAAATCTAGTTATAATGTTTCTTTTAATGAAGGATATGACTTCCTTTTCTCTGACTTGAGCGAAGGCTTCAGCTTCTATCCACTTGGAAAAATAGTCAGTCATGGCAAGCATAAATACTTTTCCACCAGGTGCTTTAGGGAGCTTGCCAACTATATCCATTCCCCATCTCATGAATGGCCAAGAGGATGGTATTGGGTGTAAAAATTCGGCTGGCTGATGGAGGATATTGCTATGTCTTTGGCAAGGATCACACTTCTTAGCATACTCTACAGCATCCCTTTTCATGGTCGGCCAGTAGTATCCTGTTCTAAGGATCCTTGAGAACAATGCCCTGCCCCCAGTGTGGTTTCCACAATCTCCTTCATGGAAGTCTCTCAACACTTCTTCAATTTCAGGATCCTCAATACATCTTAAATATGGTCCTGCAAGGGATCGTTTATATAGCACATTATTTAAGATTGTAAATTGAGATACCTTGATCCTGAAAGCTCTAGGATTTTCTCCCACTGGAATCTCTCCGTTTTGCAAGTATTTCATGATTGGTGAGATCCATGATCCTGAATAAGATTGAGCTTCTTCACTAGGGATTATTGCAGTATCCTCTTCTATTTCCATGGCCATTTGATTTTCAATAGCAGGAGCCAGGATATGGATGATAGGGATACTTATGTCTTCTGGAATTTTTAAGGATGATCCTAAGTTGGCCAATGCATCAGCTTCCGTGTTATCCTCCCTTGGTACCTGTGTTAAGCTAAAAGAAACAAAAGAGAGTGCCAATTCTTTGACTATCTCTAAATATTTGATTAGTTTTTCACCTTTAACAGCATAGGATCCATTAAAGTGATTGGTGATTAATAATGAGTCTACATATACTTTAAGATATTTTACCCCCATATCCTTAGCAATTTGCAAGCCAGCAATCAAGGCTTCATACTCAGCCTCATTGTTAGTTGCTTGGAACTCACAGGCTATGGAGTGGGGTATTATGTCCCCCTGTGGCGATTTTAGTAGGATCCCTAGCCCTGTGCCTTTGATATTTGAGGATCCGTCAGTGTATAGTATCCAAGGATCCTTGGTCTCATCCAGCTGCTGGACCTCCAATTCCGCTTCTTTTTGTAGATCACTACTGAAATCAGCCACAAAGTCAGCTAGTGCTTGAGATTTAATGGCTGTTCTTGGTTCATATCTTATATCATGGGCACTAAGCTTCACTGCCCACTTAGCCATTCTCCCTGTCATCTCCGGTTTCCTGAGGACATTATAGTAGATAGGATATTGTGTACCTTCATGATCCTTGACAAGGACTGCACTTACAGCGGTTGAGGATACCGCCAGGTATAAGGATAACACATCTCCTTTTTCCGGTTTTGCTAATGCTGGTGCTGAGGACATATATTCTTTAAGGGCTTGTAAAGCGTTCTCATGTTTCTCAGTCCATTCAAACTTCTTATTCTTCCTTAGGATATCGTAGAATTCTTTGCATTTTTCTGAGGATTTCGATATGAACCTGTTCAAAGCTGCTATCCTGCCTGTCAGTCTTTGAACATCCTTGGCATTGGCAGGAGATTTGATATTTATTAATGCTTTGATTTGTTCCGGGCTTGCTTCAATGCCCCTCTGGGTTACCATGTATCCTAAGAACTTCCCTGCCTTAACACCAAAATGGCATTTTGAAGGATTAAGTTTCATGTTGTAATTATCAAGGATATCGAATGCTTCTTCCAAGTCCCTTAGGTGATCCTCAGCTTTCTTTGATTTAACTACCATATCATCTATGTATACTTCCATAGTTTGTCCAATTTGATCTTTGAACATCATATTCACCAGCCTTTGGTATGTTGCACCTGCATTTCTCAATCCAAAAGGCATGGCAATATAACAATACAAACCTGTTGGGGTCATAAAGGCTGTATCCTCTTGGTCCGATGGTTCCATCTGAATTTGTTAGAATCCAGATGATGCATCCATAAAGGTTAACAGTTCATGCCCCGCCGTTGCATCCACCATGGAGTCAATGTGGGGTAATGGGAAAGGATCCTTGGGACATGCCTTATTCAAATCAGTGAAATCGACACATACCCTCCACTTTCCGTTTTTCTTTTGGACAACAACCACATTGGCTAACCATTTTGGATACTTTACCTCTCTGATCATACCTGCTCGAAGTAGTCTCTCTACTTCTTCTTGGATAATGGCATTTCTTTCTGGTGCAAACTTCCTTCTTTTTTGATGGATTGGTTTGATAGACCTGTCAATGCCAAGTTTGTGAGTAATAATATCCTTAGATATACCTGTCATATCTTCATGTTTCCAAGCAAAGGTAGATTTTCTTCTTTTGAGGAAGGATATCATGTCTTCTTTCATCTTGCCAAGGATCCCTGATCCGATATAGATTTTTGATTCAGGATCACTAGGATCCAAGAGGATTTCATCTACATCTTGTTCCCTTGCCTCCAAGACATTCCTTGGAGGATACTGTAATTGCTATTGCTCCCTTGGCTTCGAGGTTGGCTTCATAGATGAGGTATAACAATCCTTAGCCTCCTGCTGGTCACTATCGATCTTGATTATTCCCCATGGGCTAGGGAGCTTCACACATTGATGGTAGGTAGATGGGACTGCTTTCATATCATGTATCCAAGGCCTGCCAAGGATAACGTTGCAACAAGATAAACAGTCAATAACACAAAATTTTTGGTAATTATGTAATCCTTCCACGTAGATTGGGAGTTTGATGTCCCCCAGAGTTTTCTTTGTCTCCCCACTGAAGCCTACAAGCACGGAGGATCTTGGTGTGATGTCTGATTCTGGGATTCCCATCTTCTTCAGGACATCAAGCTGGATAATGTTCACTGAGCTCCCTCCATCAATAAGGATCATGCGGACAAAATGGTTAGAGATAAAGAGAGTGATAACTAAACTATCATGGTGAGGATCCTGAATGTTGATGCGATCATCCTCATCAAATGTTATCATTTTCCCTTCTGAGACACTTGAGGTTCTAATAGACCTTTCTCCATTATCCATTTTTGATTCTTTTGCATGTCTTTTGGCCGCTGAAAAGGATGTACCACAGATGTCTGATCCTCCGGATATAAAGTTGATCACTTGTGCGTCTGCCGGAGGTGCTGGAGCTTTTTCGGGGATCCTTTCAGGATCCTGGGTCCTTTGCTTTTTTCTCCCCAACAATTCTTTTAGATGCCCCTTGCTTAGCAGGTATCCAATTTCTTTTCTTAAGGCTATGCAATCTTCAGTTAGATGCCCAAAATCCTCATGGTATGCACACCATTTGGACTTATCTTTAGTCCCGGATGGTTTATCATTCTTCCTGGGCCATCTAGCTTTTTCACCTAGATTCTGCATTGCAAGGATCAGTTCATGATTATCAACGGAGAAACAATATTCTGAGATTGGAGGATAATCTTCATCATCCTCTTCCTGGTCAACAGCATGCACATTCTTGTTCTCATTTCTATGGTAGGATTTAAATTTGTTGCTCTTGAAGGAGGATCCTTGCTTCTCCGGTTTCGAGGATCCCACTTGTCTCTCCTGGATCCTCTTGTCATCCTCTAGCCGGATAAACCTGAGTGCTCGAGTTCTTACTTCATCTAAATTCCTGCATGGTGTCATAACAAGATCATCATAGAATAATGAATCCTTAAGCAGTCCCATTTTGAAGGCTTCAACAGCCGTAGCCATATCCAAGTTGGGAATGTCCAAGGATTCTTTACTAAATTTAGTTATATAATCCCTTAAAGATTCATTATGATTTTGAGTTATCCTGTACAAATCACTAGTTAATTTTTCAAATTTTCTGCTACAAGAGAATTGGTTATTGAATAAATTAACTAAATTGGCAAATGAAGTAATAGAGTAAGGGGGAAGACTTAGCAGCCACTTAAGAGCTGATCCAGTAAGAGTGGATCCAAATCCTTTACATAGGCATGCTTCCTTCAATTTTTCTGGGATATGATTGATCTCCATCCTCTCCCTGTATTGTGCTATATGCTCCTCTGGATCTGTTGTGCCATCATACAACTTCATGGTAGGGATATGGAACCTTTTGGGTACCTCTGCATCACAAATTGGTGGTGCAAAGCGGGATACCTTGTGGCTTCCATCCGCAATCTCTGGGATAGGCTTGACTACCCCTGGAACACTTGAGATCATATCTTTTAGCTTCTGCAACTCCCTGGCCATAGCATGATTGGTACCTGTATCCTGCATGAATCCATGGTTAGTGGTAGGATAATTGTTTAAAGTGTTACCTCCCATTGGGTTCAAGTTAGGGAATCCATATTGCTGGGATTCTGGAACAACGGAGGGACCAGTGGAAGCAATGGTCTGCATTGGAATGAAGTCCCCTTGATGGACATCTAGACTTCCTGTTTGCAGATTTTTTAGGGATCCTGGTATCTGGAAGGATCCTGGTGTCTGGGATGATCCTGGAACGAAGGAGGATCCTTGAACCTGGGATGATCCTGGAACAAAGGAGGATCCTTGAACCTGGGATGATCCTGGAACAAAGGAGGATCCTTGAACCTGGGATGATCCTGGAACAAAGTAGGATCCTTGAAACTGCTTTGTCTCCGGATAGGCTCCCGAATTCCTGAAGGATCCCATGTACTGAGGATAGGATCCTACAGGCTGAAAATGTGAGCCTGATGTCTGAGTCATTGCTGCCGAGTTGAGATGTGATCCTCTTGACTCCCCTATGATTTGCACGTCCGGGATCCCTGATGGCTGGGAAGTGATCATTGGAGTATCAAAGCTCAAGGATTTGGGCATCAGTGGAGAATGATCCTCTGCCGTTTTCTTTTGTCTTTTGAGATCTCCAATTTCCCTGAGGATCCTTTCGTTAGTTTCATCTTGCCGCTGCATACGATCCTCCATCTGCAAAATTAAAGCAAATACATCACTAGTACTGGGAATAGAAGAATTCATAGCAGAAGAAGATAGAGGTTTAGAGAAAGTGGAAGTTGATCTCTTCTCAGTATTTTTCTGAGATCCTGCCGGTGGAGGAGGCAAGGTGATCTGTGATGAGGTGACTGCAGACATCGCCGTGGACGTGTTCTTCAATGATGAAGCCATGTAACTCTTTGAAATGATTTCGAACAAAAGATTTTCTTATGAATGAAGCACCAATTGCCCCACGGTGGGCGCCAAACTGTTTTGGTCAAAAATCACACAAGGATATTGTAACCAAACTTTATGAAAACGGGGTATGATGCTTGGTTGATTATGAAAGTAAAGGATCACTTCTGTGATTAAGATGCAAAGACACAATGATTTATACGAGGAAAAAGCCCTTGATCAGTGAATGATCTCCGGCATAGAAAACCTCGGGTGATGGCAACTACCGATCACCAACTTCAATATAACAAAAATATGATTACAACTTTGGATGATAATGAGCTGAGTACAAGGATCACTATTGCTTTTGGTGTCTAAGTGTGTGAGAGTTGCGTTGTATGTCGTGTGTCCTTCCGAATGAGGAAGAGTGGTATTTATACATGTGTTGGTGACATATTTTAGGTAGCTAAACTAATATTCAGCTCATTACCCCTTTAGAAATGAGATACAATCTAGCCTAAATAGCCGCCCATAAATCAAGCCAAGTTTCCATATCCTGTGCAACGTTTATCTTCAATTAAGCTCTTGCCATAATTGTGAAGACGCGTCCCTGGATCATGATGCCTAGAGCGTATCCTGCTAGATGTTCCTGCAAAACAATATTGCATTAAGCGGAAGTGGCCGTTAGTATGAGGATCACCATAATGTCCCATGATCCTGATCCTGAAGTCCTGCTGAGGATCACTGTCTGCCAAAGAAACAAGGATCACTGGTTAGGATCATGTGTAAGGATCACCTATAATAAAAATCCAGCCCTAACACTACACCATAGTGATCCTTGTACCTAGCTCATTACTATCCGAAGTTGTAAAGATTATTTATTATATTTGAACTTGGTGATCGGTAGTTTCCATCACCCGAGGTTTTTTATGCCGGAGATCATTCATTGATCAAGGGCTTTTTCCTCGTATAAATCCTTGTGTCACTTGTGCAATTTACATTTAAGTGATCCTTATCTTTATTCATCATTTCAAGCATCATTCCCCGTTACAGAGAGTTTGGTTGCATTATCCTTGTGTGATTTTTGACCAAAACACAAACCAATATATTTTTCACAAATTATTACTAGCACGCTACCTCACAAAACTAATTTGATCACTTAATTGCTTCTGTAATTTTTGACCAAAACAATTTGGCGCCCACCGTGGGTCGAGTGGTGCTAGTTCTACTAAAAGCTTTTGCAAAATCATTACTTGGTTTTCTTTTTTCGAAACTTTTTGCTACACTATTTTCGATGGCCTCGAGATCAAACATGAGCTCTTCTACTGTGTCTGCTACAACCTCTACAACAGTTAGTTCAATGCTTCCACCACCTCCTCCGAGAACGCAAGCCTCTTCACAAGGAACCGAAATTCATGTGGCTCGGGATGTTATTCCCACTCAGAATATTCAGGGATCTGGTCCTGTTTTGGCCTCTAATGAAGAATTTCTAACTTTATTTGGTAGTGTACAGGAACAAATGAGGCAGCAGCAGGAGACCAACCAAATGCTGACAAGAGAGATACAACTCTTGAAATCCAGCTTAAGCAGGCCCGCTGAGGATACTGTCACCCCCTTGCAACCAAGAGCTTTAAACTTCAATTCGGCAGTATATACTGAGGATAACAGGGGGAATATTTTGCCTAGCCATTCCCAGAGTCATATTCTTGAGATACCCTCTTCGGTCAGGGTGTCAACTGTAAGAAATCCAGGATATGCTCCAGGATACGCTCCAGGATATTGCCAGAATCACCAAGCTGGTAACTTGTCTGTTAACACCAGTATCCCTGTTACTAAGAATCTTGGATCATTGCAGGATGCAGGTGTGACATCAGCTATAACAAGAGAGCTTCAAAAGCTGAAGGATATGATATCAAGTGTGCTTGGGATAGTGCAGCCTATACTGGAAGAATCCCGGGATAGTCACAACATATCCCGCTTTGCTCACCCCATTTGTGATGCAGAAATCCCAAAGAGATTCCAGACTCCTAACATGAAGCTGTATGATGGGACGACGGATCCTGAGGAGCATATTGCCCAGTATAGGGAGAGGATGGAAATTAACCCTATCCCGCCGGATCTTAAAGAAACATGCTTGTGCAAGGGCTTCGGCTCTACTTTAACAGGATCAACCTTGAAATGGCTTCTAAATGTTCCACCTCATTCAATTACATCATTTTCCCATTTAGTTAATTTGTTTAACAGTCAGTTTTCTTGCAGAAGAAGCTTTGAAAAACTAACAAGTGACCTCTACAGGATAACACAGGGACCTCAAGAATCCCTAAGGGATTATGTGAACAAATTCAGCAGGGAAACCTTGGATATCCCACACCTTGATGTTGCTACAGCAGTCCAAGCATTCAAGATGGGACTACAAAGGGATTCCCAGTTTTATCAGGATCTTGTGATGAATCCTTGCAGGAACTTGGACGAAGCTCGAAACAGGGCTTTGTGATATATCAGGGTTGAAGATGATAAGAAAATGCAAGAGAGGATGAATGCATCCTCAACATATGAGTCAACAAACAGGAAATCAGAATCTTCACATAAACCATACCGCTCTAGCCCGTATGATAAAAATGAAAACAAAAGAGTGAACGTTGTCCAAGACGAGGATCCTGAGGAGTATCCTAAATTGTCAGAATATTGTTTTTCTGTTAATATACCTGAACTAATGTATGCTATGCAGGGTTTGGGAGACAAAGCAAGGTGGCCTAGGAAAAACCAACAGAAAGCTGATTGGAAGGATAAATCCAAGTGGTGTGCCTTCCATGAGGATTTTGGACATGTTACGGAAGATTGCATAGCCCTGAGGAAGGAAATAAGCTATCTGCTAAGCAAAGGATATCTGAAAGATCTTCTAGGAAGAAAGAAGAATAAGGGTCAGGATACTGAGAAGGATCCTGAACGAGCAGCATCACCTCCTGCGGATGCCAAGATAATTAACTTCATTTCAGGAGGATCCGACATTTGCGGGACGTCATATTCTGCAGCAAAAAGGCACGCGAAGGAGGCCAAGCCAGAGAGGGGAGACAAGCCAACCAGGATGTCAACCCTCACAACTGATAAAGTGATCACGTTCGATAGCGATGACAGGGATACTGTCCAGGATCCTCACCATGATGCTTTGGTAATAACGTTATATGTTGCTAATCACTTTGTACGCAGGATACTGGTGGATAATAGCAGCTCAGTCAATATCATCCAATTGGAAACCTTGAAGAGAATGAACATCCCCGAGATGGAGATTACCTCAAAGTCCACTGTGCTTGTAGGGTTTAGTGGAGAAGCAAAGAATACTATTGGGGAGATAAAACTGCCCGTATATGTCGAAGGAGTAAACTCGATGCAACAGTTTTGTGTCATGGATTCATTATCCTGCTATAATATTATATTGGGCAGGCCATGGATTCACTATATGAAAGCTGTACCTTCCACCTATCATCAGTGTGTCAAGATCCCTACTCCTTGGGGGTAGTCAAAGTTGAAAGTGACCAACAAGAGGCGAAGGTGTGCTACTCCTCTTCAATGAAGGCCTCAAGAAAATCCAAAGCAGGATAGCAATTAAAGATGCGAGCCCAGGATATTGTGGAGGCTTCGGAGCAGGATGTTAAGAAAATTATCCTGGACCAGAATAATCCTGATATCTCGGTGCTTGTAGGAGCCAATATCCCTCGGGATATTGAAAATCAGTTAACTAACTTTTTGAAATGCAGGATGTCAACATTCGCATGGAAGCATGAGGATATGACAGGTATTTCTAAGGATATTATAACTCACAAGCTTGGTATTGACAGGTCATTTAAGCCTGTCCAGCAGAAAAGAAGGAAATTTACTCCAGAACGAAATGCAATTATTCAAGAAGAAGTAGACAGATTGTTAAAGTCGAAAATGATCAGAGAGGTCAAATTTCCAAGGTGGCTGGCGAATGTAGTAGTGGTACAGAAGAAAAACGAGAAATGGAGAGTTTGTGTGGACTATACAGACTTGAACAAGGCTTGTCCAAAGGACCCGTTTCCTCTTCCTCATATTGACTCAATGGTAGATGCCATTGCCGGCCATGAAATGTTAACCTTCATGGATGCATCCTCAGGATTTCAGCAGATCCAGATGGAACCTTCGGACCAGGAGGATACTGCCTTCATGACACCCACAGGTATTTATTGTTATACAGCTATGCCTTTTGGTTTAAAAAATGCAGGTGTAACATACCAAAGGCTGGTGAACATGATGTTTAAAAACAAACTGGGGGACACCATGGAGGTGTATATTGACGATATGGTAGTCAAATCCAAGAAGGCTGAGGATCATCTCCAGGATATTAAAGGAGCATTTGATATCCTGGACCAGTATAATATGAAACTAAATCCTGCCAAGTGCCATTTTGGAGTGGGGGCAGGAATGTTTTTAGGATACATGGTGACTAAAAGGGGGAAAGAAGCAAGCCCGGAGCAGATTAAAGCTATCTTGGATATCAAGTCACCTTCAAATATGAAAGATGTTCAAAGATTAACAGGGCGAGAAGCAGCATTAAACAGATTTATATCAAGATCCTCGGAAAAATGCAAGGAATTCTACGATATCCTGAAGAAGAATAAGAGGTTCGAGTGGGGAGAAAAGCATGAAGCAGCCCTACAGGAATTAAAGCAATATCTTTCAACCGCACCTCTATTAATGAAGCCTGAGGATGGTGAACAATTATCCCTATATCTCGCAGTATCAGGGAATGCAGTAAGTGCTGTCCTTGTAAAGGATCATGAAGGTCAGCAGTATCCTGTCTATTACGTTAGTAAAAGTTTATTAGATGCTGAAACTAGATATTCTCTTCTAGAAAAAATGATATTAGCTCTAGTTATGGCATCAACTAAGCTTAGACATTATTTTGAGACACATAGGATTCATGTTAAAATTACTTATCCTGTTAAGAATGTGCTTAGGAAACCTGAGTTGTCGGGTAGAATGGCTAAGTGGTCAGTAAAATTAAGAGTCTATGATCTAATATATGAACCTAGAAATGCTATAAAGTCTCAGGCTCTAGCAGACTTTGTGGCTGATTTCAGTAGTGATATTCAAAATGAAGTAGACCTAGAAGTGCAACAACTCGGAGAAAATATAGAATCTTGGACACTATATACTGATGGTGCATCTAATGTAAGAGGTGAAGGTCTAGGTATACTACTAAAATCGCCACAGGGGGACATATTACCCCAGGCCATTAGACGTGAGTTCCCTGCCACTAATAATGAAGCAGAATATGAAGCTCTGATAGCAGGATTAGAATTAGCTAAAAATATGAATATTAGATATTTACAAGTATATGTTGATTCCCTGTTGATTACTAACCATTTCAATGGATCTTATGCAGTAAAAGGCGAAAAGTTAGCTGAATATCTTGAAATTGTTAAAAAATTAGCAGGATATTTCGAAATTTTTATACTTGAACAGGTACCAAGAGAAAAGAATGCTGAAGCTGACGCTCTAGCAAACTTAGGATCTACTGTCAGGATACCGGAGGGAACTCAGATACCAATAGTGCACATCTTGTATCCTGCAATGGAACATTTCAAATCTCAGGATAAAGAAGTAACATGTATCCAAGATCCTGGTGATGGATATCCTGAGAAGGATCCTGAATCCTGGATGACTACAATTGTACAGTATCTTCAAGAAGGAGATATCCCAAAGGATGCAAATCCTAAGGCTTTAAGGATGAAGGTATCTCGTTTTACTATTATAAATAATATTTTGTATAAGAAATCCCTTGCAGGTCCGTACCTAAGGTGCTTGGAAGATCCTGAAACCAAGCAGGTACTTCAGGATATACACGAAGGAGACTGTGGCAACCATACTGGGGGCAGATCTCTTTTCTCGAAGGTGTTGAGAACAGGATATTACTGGCCGACCATGAGAAAGGATGCTGCGGAGTATGCTCAGAAATGCGATGCATGTCAAAGATGTCACACCCTGGCTTTGCGAAAGCGTGGTTAATTTGGTGTGACTCCTTAATACCATAGCTTAATCATAACAAAGCTATATGAATTAAAAACATGCAAGATCATCCATTAAGTTTTAAAATCAAAAACAATACCATTGTCTGAACGGGAAAACACTCTAGCAACCATAACATTGTTCAACAAACAAACAAAACATAAACACAGTTTAAGGACTGTGACTTGTCCAGGAAAGAGTCACATTCCCTAAACCCCGGATGACCTCGGAAACTAGTTGTTAGGGCAGGATTTTTATGACCTATGATCCTTACATGATATCCTAACAAGTGATCCTTGTTTCCTTGGCAGATAGTGATCCTCAGAAGAACTCCAGGATCAGGATCACGGATCATCCTAAGGATCCTCATACTAACGATTGTTCTTTTTGAATTTAATGATGTTTTGCAGGAATTACGAGTTGAACCTGGTCTTAGCAACATTAACAAGGAATCTGTCACACTAATTTCACACTAGCACAATCAAAGATGGACGTTATGGAGAATATGGAAACCTAGCACAATTTAAGGGCAATTAGTTAGGCTAAATTTACTTCTATTTCTAAAGGGGTAACGAGCTAGTAGTTAGGTGATTTACCTAAAATACAACCACACACGCTTATATAAATGGCACTCTACAGCATTCGGAAGACACAACACATTTCTCACACGCTCTAGCATACGATACTATAATGATCCTTGTACCTAGCTCGTTACCGTCCAAAGTTGTAAACATTGTTTGTTATATTGAAGTTTGGTGATCGGTAGTTTCCATCACCCGAGGTTTTTTATGCCGGAGATCAATCAAGGGCTTTTTCCTCGTATAAATCCTTGTGTCACTTGTGCAATTTTCATTTAAGTGATCCTTATCTTTGTTCATCAAACCAAGCATCATTCCCCGTTTACAAAGAGTTTGGTTGCATTATCCTTGTGTGATTTTTGACCAAAACAGTTTGGCGCCCACCGTGGGGCAATTGGTGCTTTATTCATAAGAAAGTTTTTCTGTTAGTGATCATTCCTGAGTATTGCATGGCTTCATCGTTGAAGAATACCTCCCCAGCGATGTCTGCAGTCAATTCATCTAATGGCATTCCACCTTTGCCTCCACCACCAGCTGGATCTCAGAAAAATGCTGAGAAGAGACCAACTCCTATCTTCTCTAAACCTTCATCTTCTGCTCTAACTTCTTCTGCTCCCAGTACTAGTGATATATTTACTTTGATTTTGCAGATGAGGGATCGTATGCAGCAGCAGGATGAAACTAATGACAGGATCCTCAAAGAAATCGGAGATCTCAAAAGGCAAAAGAAAACGGCAGAGGATCATTCCCCACTGATGCCCAAATCTTTGAATTTTGATACTCCGATGATTACTTCTCAGCCATCAGAGGTCCCAAACATTCAACATATGGGTGGATCAAGAGGAGTGCATTTCGGCCCAGCAATAGTGACTCAGGCATCAGGATCATATTTCCAACCGGCAGAATCCTATACTCAGCATATGGGATCTTTCATGAACTTAGGATCCTCCTTCGTTCCAGGATCATCCCAGGTTCAAGGATCCTCCTTTGTTCTAGGATCATCCCAGGTTCAAGGATCCTCCTTTGTTCCAGGATCATCCCATGTTCAGGGATCCCTTCAGATACCAGGATCCTTGAAGAATTTGCAAACAGGAAGTCCAGATGTCCATCAAGGAGATTTTATTCCAATGCAGACCATTGCTTCCACTGGTCCTCCATCATCCCAGAATCCCAGCAATACGGATTCACATCCAATGTTCCTAACTTGAACCCGATGGGAGGTAACACTTTTAATAGTTCTCTTACCACTAACCATGGATTCATGCAGGATACAGGTATCAACCATGCTATGGCCAGAGAACTGCAGAAACTGAAGGATATGATATCAAGTGTTCCAGGGGTAGTCAAACCTATCCCGGAGATTGCAGACGGAAGCCATAAGGTATCTCGTTTTGCACCACCAATTTGTGATGCTGAGATACCCAAAAGATTGCATATCCCTACTATGAAGCTGTATGATGGTACGACGGATCCTGAGGAACACATAGCACAATACAGGGAGAGGATGGAGATCAATCCAATTCCAGAAAGGTTAAAGGAAGCATGCCTGTGCAAGGGATTTGGATCCACTCTTGCTGGATCAGCTCTTAAGTGGCTGCTAAGTCTTCCCCCTTACTCTATTACTTCGTTTGCTAATTTAGTTAACTTATTTAATAATCAATTTTCTTGTAGTAGAAAATTTGAACGATTGACTAGCGATTTATATAGGATAACTCAGGGTCATAATGAATCATTAAGGGATTATATAACCAAATTTAGTAAAGAATCCTTGGACATTCCTAACTTGGATGTGGCCACAGCTGTTGAGGCCTTCAAGATGGGATTGCTTAAGGATTCATTGTTCTATGATGATCTTGTTATGACACCATGCAGGAACCTAGATGAAGTAAGAACTCGGGCACTCAGGTTCATCCGGCTAGAGGATGATAAGAGGATCCAGGAGAGACAAATAGGATCCTCAAAACAAGAAAAGCAAGGATCCTCTTTCAAAAGCAACAAATTCAAATCCTATAACAGGACTGACAACCAGAATGTGCATGCTGTTGACCAAGAAGAGGATGATGAAGATTATCCTCCGATTTCTGAATACTGTTTTCCGTTGATAACCATGAACTAATCCTTACAATGCAGAATCTAGGAGAAAAGGCCAGATGACCTAGAAAAAATGACAAACCAGCCGCAGCTAAAGATAAATCAAAGTGGTGTGCATACCATGAGGATTTTGGGCATTTGACAGAGGAATGCATCGCATTACGAAAGGAAATTGGATATCTGCTGAGCAAGGGGCATTTGAAAGAATTGTTGGGAAGAAAAAAGCAAAGGACTCAGGATCCTGAAAGGATCCCTGAAAGAGCTCCAGCTCCTCCGGCAGATGCACAAGTGATCAACTTTATTTCTGGAGGATCAGACATCTGTGGTACATCCTTCTCAGCAGCTAAAAGGCATGCAAAGGAAGCTAAAATGGATAACGGAGAAAGACTTATACGAACATCAAGTTTCTCGGAAGGAAAAGTGATAACCTTTGATGAGGATGATCGAGTTAACATCCAGGATCCTCATCATGATAGTTTAGTTATTACTCTCTTTATTTCTAACCACTTTGTCCGCAGGATCCTTATTGACGGAGGAAGCTCAGTAAACATTATCCAGCTTGATGTTCTGAAGAAAATGGGTATCCCTGAATCAGATATCACACCAAGATCCTCCGTGCTTGTAGGATTTAGTGGCGAAACTAAGAAAACCCTGGGGGACATCAAACTCCCAATTTATATGGAAGGATTACATAATTATCAAAAATTTTGTGTTATTGAATGTTTGTCTTGTTGTAATGTTATCCTTGGCAGGCCCTGGATACACGATATGAAGGCAGTCCCATCCACCTACCATCAGTGTGTGAAGCTCCCTAGCCCATGGGGAATAATCAAGATCGATAGTGATTAACAGGAGGCTAAGGATTGTTACACCTCATCAATGAAACCAGCCTCGAAATCAAGGGAGCAATAGCAATTAAAGTATCCTCCAAGGGATGTCTTGGAGACAAGAGAGCAGGATGTGGACGAAATCCTCTTGGATCCTGATGATCCTGAATCCAAAATCTACATCGGATCAGGGATCCTTGATAAAATGAAAGAAGACATAGTATCCTTCCTCAAAAGAAGAAAATCTACCTTTGCATGGAAACATGAGGATATGACAGGTATATCTAAGGATATTATCACTCATAAACTTGGCATTGACAGGTCAGTTAAACCAATCCATCAAAAAAGGAGGAAGTTTGCACCAGAAAGAAATGCCATTATCCAGGAAGAGGTAGAAAGATTACTACAAGCAGGTATGATCAGAGAAGTGAAGTATCCAAAATGGCTGGCCAATGTGGTTGTTGTTCAAAAGAAAAATGGAAAGTGGAGGGTATGTGTCGATTTCACTGATTTGAATAAGGCATGTCCCAAGGATCCTTTCCCATTACCCCACATTGACTCCATGGTGGATGCAACGGCGGGTCATGAACTGTTAACCTTTATGGATGCATCATCTGGATTCCAACAAATTCAGATGGAACCATCTGACCAAGAGGATACGGCCTTTATGACCCCAACCGGTTTATATTGTTATATTGCTATGCCTTTTGGATTAAGAAATGCAGGTGCAACAAATCAAAGGCTGGTGAATATGATGTTCAAAGATCAAATTGGACAAACTATGGAAGTGTACATAGACGATATGGTGGTGAAATCCAAAAAAGCTGAGGATCACCTAAGGGACTTGGAGGAAGCATTTGATATCCTTGATAATTATAACATGAAGCTTAATCCTTCAAAATGTCACTTCGGTGTTAAAGCAGGTAAATTCTTAGGATATATGGTAACCCAGGGGGGCATTGAAGCAAGCCCGGAACAAATCAAAGCATTGGTGAATATCAAATCCCCTGCCAACGCTAAGGATGTGCAAAGGCTAACAGGCAGGATAGCAGCTCTAAACAGATTCATATCCAAATCCTCCGAAAAGTGTAAAGAATTCTATGATATCCTAAGAAAGAACAAGAAATTCGAATGGACTGAAAAGCATGAGAATGTTTTACAAGCCCTAAAAGAATACATGTCCTCAGCCCCAGCATTGATGAAACCAGAAAAAGGAGATGTGTTATCCTTATACCTTGCGGCATCCTCAAAAGCAGTAAGTGCAGTCCTTGTTAAGGATCATGAAGGTACACAATATCCTGTCTATTATGTAAGTAAGAGTTTACTTGATGCTGAATCCAGGTATTCACACCTTGAAAAACTTATTCTTGCACTGATTATGGCATCTACTAAACTAAGACATTATTTTGAAACCCATGTTATTGTTGTTAGAACTAATTTTCCAATTAAGAATGTCCTCAGGAAACCAGAGATGTCCGGAAGAATGGCTAAGTGGGCAGTAAAGCTTAGTGCCCATGATATAAGATATGAGCCTAGAACAGCCATCAAATCCCAAGCATTAGCAGACTTTGTGGCTGATTTCAGTAGTGATTTACAAAAGGAAGCCGAATTGGAAGTCCAGCAGCTGGATGAAACCAAGGATCCTTGGATACTACATACTGACGGATCCTCAAATGTTAAAGGCACGGGACTTGGTATACTACTAAAATCGCCACAGGGGGACATAATACCCCACTCCATAGCTTGTGAGTTCCAAGCCACTAATAATGAGGCTGAATATGAAGCCTTGATTGCTGGTTTGCAAATTGCTAAGCATATGGGGATCAGGTATATTGAGGTATACGTGGATTCATTGTTAATCACTAATCACTTTAATGGATCCTACGCTGTTAAAGGTGAAAAACTAACCAAATATTTAGAGATAGTCAAAGAATTGGCACTCTCCTTTGTTTTCTTTAGTTTGACACAGGTACCAAGGGAAGAAAATACAGAAGCTGATGCATTGGCCAATCTAGGATCATCTTTGAAGTTCCCAGAAGATATAAGTATCCCCATCATCCATATCCTGGCCCTGCTATTGAAAATCAGGTGGCCATGGAAATAGAAGAGGATTCTGCAATGATCCCTAGTAGGATACTCAATCTTGTTCAGGATCATGGATCTCACCAATCATGAGATACTTACAACACGGAGAGATTCCTATGGGAGAAAACCCTAGGGCTTTCAGGATTAAGGTATCTCAATTCACAATCTTAAATAATATGTTGTATAAGCGATCTCTTACAGGGCCATATTTAAGATGTATCGAGGATCCTGAAGTTCAAGAAGTTTTAAAAGATTTCCATGAAGGAGATTGTGGAAACCACACTGGGGGCAGGGCATTATTCTCAAGGATCTTAAGGACAGGATACTACTGGCCAACTATGAAAAGGGATGCTGTGGAGTATGCTAAGAAGTGTGATCCTTGTCAAAGACACAGCAATATCCTTCATCAGCCGGCAGAATTTCTACATCCTATACCATCCTCTTGGCCATTCATGAGATGGGGGATGGATATAGTTGGCAAGCTCCCTAAAGCACCTGGTGGAAAAGTGTTCATGCTTGCTATGACTGACTACTTCTCCAAGTGGATAGAGGCTGAAGCCTTTGCCCAAGTCAGAGAGAAGGAAGTTATATCCTTTATTAAGAGAAATATTATAACTAGATTTGGCATTCCTTCTGAAATTGTATGTGATAATGGTTCCCAATTTATTGGGAGCAGGACTACTAACTTTTGTGACAGCTGGGGGATTAAGATGATAACATCAACACCAGTCCACCCACAAGCTAATGGTCAAGCAGAATCATCCAATAAAATCATCATCAACAATCTGAAGAAGAAACTTGGATCCAAGAAGGGGAAATGGGCAGAGGAATTACCTTATGTGCTTTGGGCTGATAGGACAACTCCCAAGAATGCTACTGGTTAAACACCCTTCTCTTTAGTATTTGGGGCAGAAGCAGTGATCCCAACAGAAATGGTGGTTCCAACTGCTAGAACAAGTACTCGTGATCCTGAAGAGAATGCTGCAAACTTGGCTCAGGACTTGGATACTATTGAGGAAATCAGGGATCTGGCCAGGATAAGGATGGCTAGCTACCAACAAAGAATGGCTGGTGCTTACAACAAAAATGTCAGGATAGGGAAATTCCAAGTCAGGGATATGGTGTTGAGGAAAGCATTCCAGAATACCATCAATCCTGCTGATGGGAAATTGGCACCAAAATGGGAAGGCCCTTATTTGATTGAAGCCGAAGCAGGAAAGGGGGCATATAGATTGCTTACCATGGTAGGTAATCTGTTATCAAGAGCCTGGAATGCTGTCCACTTGAAGAAAATATTTCATGTGAGCAGGATCCTTCTGGCATATATAATCCTTACATTGGAAGTATCCTTCAAGGATCCCTGAAGCATCAATGATCCTTACTCTGGTATTGTCCTAAGCTCGAACTCTTGTTTACATATTTTCTTATTTAAGGATAAGGATCATGTATCCTTCATCCTTCTCTCACGAGATTTTGAGTTCTGATAGTCCAGGTATCCTTAGCATATTGTCGACAATCTTCAGAAGCAACTCAGATCCTTGGGTTCAACCCCAGTTTACACACGATCCTTGGGCTTGTCCCCAGTTTTCGCCTGTAGCGCACGATGATCCTGGTATAGTTCACGTCTTTGGGACCAGTACTCGCTTTAGGGGCTGATAACCCCATCGTACTGGCTATACCTAGAATCCTACGTATAATGGTAGACGTACCATACATCCGTTCCTAAGGTTTCTAACGTTTTCACGTTAGCTAAGGTTTTGGCATTTTCATGTCACTAAGTTTGGATAGTCGCCAGTGAGGGCCATACTCCAGTTTACATACTGTTTTGGTCAAAAATCACACAAAGGATAATGCAACCAAACTTTATGTAAATGGGGTATGATGCTTGGTTTATAGAAAAAGTACAGGATCACTTCAGTGTGAAATATGCAAAGACACAATGATTTATACGAGGAAAAAGCCCTTGATCAATGTATGATCTTCGGCATAAAAAACCTCGGGTGATGGCAACTACCGATCACCAAACTTTAATATAAGAAAGATAGTTACAACTTCGGATGATAATGAGCTGAATACAAGGATCACTATAGTTTCGAGTGTCTAAGCGTGTGAGAATTGTGTTGTGTGTTCTTCCGAATGGGGAAGAGTGTTATATATACAAGTGTAGGTGACCTATTTTAGGTAAAAAGACTAATAATCAGCTCATTACCCGTTTAGAAATGAAAGTAAATCTAGCCTAAATTATCGCCCTTAAATCATGCCAAGTTTCCATATCCTTCACAAAGTCCATCTCCGATTAAGCACATGCTATAGTTGTAAAGACGCATCCTTTGATTGTGATGCTTAAGAGCGGATCCTGCTAGATGTCCTGCAA